>NW_027620602.1:0-32500 GCF_964198595.1 Lampetra fluviatilis | reverse complement strand
TATACACTACATTATACACTACACTATACACTACACTATACACTACACTGTACACTACACTACACACTACACTATACACTACACTATACACTATACACTACACTACACTATACACTACACTATACACTACACTATACACTACACTATACACTACACTACATTATACACTACACTATACACTACACTATACACTACACTATACACTACACTATACACTACACACTACACTATACACTACACTATACACTACACTATACACTACACTATACACTACACTATACACTACACTATACACTATACACTACACTATACACTATACACTACACTATACACTACACTATACACTACACTATACACTACATTATACACTACACTATACACTACACTATACACTACACTGTACACTACACTACACACTACACTATACACTACACCAGAGGTGGGACAAAGTCATTGTTATGCAAGTCCAAGTCGAGTCGCAAGTCATCAAATTCATGACTCGAGTCTGACTCGAGTCCAAGTCACATGACTCGAGTCCACACCTCTGCACTACACTATACACTACACTATACACTACACTACACTATACACTACACTATACACTACACTATACACTACACTATACACTACACTAAACACTACACTACATTATACACTACACTATACACTACACTATACACTACACTACACACTACACTATACACTACACTATACACTACACTATACACTACACTACACTATACACTACACTATACACTACACTATACACTACACTACACACTACACTATACACTACACTATACACTACACTACACTATACACTACACTATACACTACACTATACACTACACTACACACTACACTATACACTACACTACACACTACACTATACACTACACTACACACTACACTATACACTACACTATACACTACACTATACACTACACTACACACTACACTATACACTACACTATACACTACACTACACACTACACTATACACTACACTATACACTACACTATACACTACACTATACACTACACTATACACTACACTACACACTACACTATACACTACACTATACACTACACTACACTATACACTACACTATACACTACACTATACACTACACTACACTATACACTACACTATACACTACACTATACACTACACTACACACTACACTATACACTACACTATACACTACACTACATTATACACTACACTACACACTACACTACACTATACACTACACTACACTATACACTACACTATACACTACACTATACACTACACTATACACTACACTACACTATACACTACACTATACACTACACTACATTATACACTACATTATACACTACACTATACACTACATTATACACTACATTATACACTACACTATACACTACATTATACACTACACTATACACTACACTATACACTACACTACACTATACACTACATTATACACTACACTATACACTACACATACTCCACTACACTATACACTACACTATATACACTACACTACGCACACTACACTATACACTATACACCACACACTACACTATACACTACACACTACACACACTACACTATACACTACACTACACACACTACACTACACTATACACTATACACCACACTATACACTACACTACACACTACACTACACACACTACACTATACACTACACTACACACACTACACTATACACTACACTATACACTACACTATACACTACACTACACACCACTACACTATACACTACACTATACACTATACACCACACTATACACTACACTACACACTACACTACACACACTACACTATACACTACACTACACACACTACACTATACACTACACTACACACCACTACACTATACACTACACTATACACTACACTACACACCACTACACTATACACTACACTATACACTATACACCACACTATACACTACACTACACACTACACTACACACACTACACTATACACTACACTACACACACTACACTATACACTACACTACACACCACTACACTATACACTACACACACTACACACCACTACACTATACACTACACACACTACACTATACAGTACACTACACTACACACTATACAATACACTATACACTACATTATACACTACACTAAACACTTCACACTACACTATACACTGCACTACACACACTACACACTACACACACTACACACTTCACACACACACACACACTACACACCACTACACACTACACACTACACACACACACACACTACACTACACACACACACTACACACACTACACACTACACACACTACACACTACACACACTACACACACACACACTACACATACACACATACACACACACTACACACACACACTACACACTACACACACACACACACTACACACTACACACACACACTACACACACTACACACACACACACACACTACACACACACACACTACACACTACACACACACTACACACACACACTACACACACACACTACACACTACACACACACACACACTACACACTACACACACACACTACACACACTACACACACACACACTACACACACACACACTACACACTACTACACACTACACACTACACACTCACACACACTACACACTACACACACACACTACACACTACACACACACACTACACACTACACACACTACACACACACACACTACACACACACACACTACACACTACACACACACACACTACACACTACACACACACACTACACACACTACACACACACACACACACTACACACACACACACACACACACACTACACACACACACACACACACACACTACACACACACACTACTACACACTACACACACACACACACACTACACACACACACTACACACACTACACACACACACTACACACACTACACACACTACACACTACACACACACTACACACACTACACTACACACACTACACACACTACACACACACACTACACATACACACTACACACTACACACATACACACACACACTACACACACTACACACTACACACACACACACACACTACACACACTACACACACACACTACACACACACACTACACTACACACACACACTACACACACTACACACACACACTACACACACTACACACACACACTACACACTACACACACTACACACACACACACTACACACACTACACACACTACACACACTACACTACACACACTACACACTACACACACACACTACACACACTACACACTACACACACACACTACACACACTACACACTACACACACACACTACACACACTACACACACACACTACACACACACACTACACACACACTACACACACTACACTACACACACACACACTACACACACTACACACACTACACACACACACTACACACACTACACACACTACACACACTACACACACACACACACACACTACACACACTACACACACTACACACACTACACACACACACTACACACACTACACACACTACACACACACACTACACACACTACACACACTACACTACACACACACACTACACACTACACTACACACACTACACTACACACACTACACACACTACACTACACACACTACACACACTACACACACTACACACACTACACTACACACACTACACTACACACACACACTACACACACACACTACACACACACCCTACACACACACACTACACACACTACATACACTACACTACACACACTACACACACTACACACACTACACACTACACACACTACACTACACATACTACACACACTACACTACACTATACACTACACACACTACACTACACTACACACTACACTATACACTACACTATACACTACACACTACACTACACACTACACACACTACACACACTACACACACTACACACACTACACTACACACACTACACTACACACTACACTACACACACTACACACACTACACTACACACACTACACTACACACACACACTACACACACACCCTACACACACACACTACACTACACACTACACACACTACACACACTACACACACTACACACACTACACACTACACTACACACACTACACACACTACACACTACACTACACACACTACACACACTACACTACACACACTACACTACACACACACACTACACACACACCCTACACACACACACTACACTACACACTACACACACTACACACACTACACTACACACACTACACTACACACACTACACACACTACACTACACACACTACACTACACACACACACTACACACACACACTACACACACTACATACACTACACTACACACACACACTACACACACACACTACACACACACACTACACTACACACTACACACACTACACACACTACACACACTACACACACTACACACTACACTACACACACTACACACACTACACACACTACACTACACACACTACACTACACACACACACTACACACACTACACACACTACACACACTACACACACTACACTACACACACTACACTACACACACTACACACACTACACACACTACACTACACACACTACACTACACACACTACACACACTACACACACTACACACACTACACTATACACTACACACACTACACACACTACACTACACACACTACACTACACACACTACACTACACACACTACACTACACACACTACACTACACACACTACACTACACACACTACACACACACACTACACTACACACACTACACACACTACACACACTACACTACACACACTACACACACTACACTACACACACACACTACACTACACACACTACACACACTACACACACTACACACACTACACTACACACACTACACACACTACACTACACACACTACACACACTACACACACTACACTACACACACTACACTACACACACTACACACACTACACACACTACACACTACACACACTACACACACTACACACACTACACTACACACACTACACACACTACACTACACACACTACACACACTACACACACTACACTACACACACTACACTACACTACACACACTACACACTACACACACTACACTACACTATACACTACACACACTACACACTACACTACACTATACACTACACACACTACACACACTACACTACACACACTACACACACTACACACACTACACTACACTATACACTACACACACTACACACTACACTATACACTACACACACTACACACTACACTATACACTACACACACTACACTACACACTATACACTACACTATACACACTACACTACACACTACACTATACACTACATTATACACTACACTATACACTACACACACTACACTACACACACTACACACTATACACTATACACTACACTATACACTACACACACTACACTATACACTACACTACACACTACACTATACACTACACACACTACACTATACACTACACTACACACTACACTACACACTACACTATACACTACACTTTACACTACACACACTACACTACACACTACACTACACTATACACTACACACTACACTTTACACTACACACACTACACTACACACTACACTTTACACTACACACTTCACACACTACACTACACACTACACTACACACTACACTACACACTACACTACACTACACACTACACTACACTACACACTACACTACACACTACACTACACACTACACTACACTATACACTACACTACACACTACTCACTACAGCCAGCACCGGTCAGTGCTACGACTGGGCTACAGGCGGCACTGTGGTGTCCGGGGACTACTGCCTACCCAGACTACAGCCTGGACTACTACAGTCAGCCACAGGCTGTGACTGCTACTACAGCCTGGATTACTACTACAGCCACAGACTGTGTAGACACTACTACAGCCTGGACTACTACAGTCAGCCACAGACTGTGTAGACACTACTACAGCCTGGACTACTACAGTCAGCCACAGGCTGTGACTACTACTACAGCCTGGACTACTACAGTCAGCCACAGACTGTGTAGACACTACTACAGCTTGGACTACTACAGTCAGCCACAGGCTGTGTAGACACTACTACAGCTTGGACTACTACAGTCAGCCACAGACTGTGTAGACACTACTACAGCTTGGATTACTACTACAGCCACAGACTGTGTAGACACTACTACAGCTTGGACTACTACAGTCAGCCACAGACTGTGTAGACACTACTACAGCCTGGACTACTACAGTCAGCCACAGGCTGTGACTGCTACTACAGCCTGGACTACTACAGTCAGCCACAGGCTGTGTAGACACTACTACAGCTTGGACTACTACAGTCAGCCACAGGCTGTGACTACTACTACAGCCTGGATTACTACTACAGCCACAGACTGAACACCACTACAGCCTGGATTACTACAGCCAACCACACAGCCTGTGAACAATACTACAGCTGACTTCTACAGCCTGGATTACTACAGTCAGCTACAGCCTGTAAACTCTACTACAGCCTGGACTACTACTACAGCCAGCCACACAGCCTGTGAACACCACTACAGCCTGGCATGACAGTCAACCACACAGCCTGTAAACTCTACTACAGCCTGGACTACTACTACAGCCAGCCACACAGCCTGTGAACACCACTACAGCCTGGCATGACAGTCAACCACACAGCCTGTGAACGCTACTACAGCCTGGATTACTACAGTCAGCTACAGCCTGTGAACACTACTACAGCTGACTACTACAGACAGCCACACAGCCTGTAAACTCTACTACAGCCTGGATTACTACAGTCAACCACAGAGCCTGTATTCGCTACTACAGCCTGGAGTACTACAGTCAGCTACAGCCTGTAAACTCTACTACAGCCTGGACTACTACAGTCAGCTCCACAGGCTGTGGACACCACTACAGCCTGGATTACTACAGTCAACCACACAGCCTGTGAACAATACTACAGCTGACTACCATAGACAGCCGCACAGCCTGTGAACACCACTACAGCCTGGATTACTACTACAGTCAGCTACAGACTGTAAACTCTACTACAGCCTGGGTTGACAGTCAACCACACAGCCTGTAAACGCTACTACAGCCTGGATTACAACTCCAATGAATAACACAGCCTGTGTAAACACTACTACAGCTGACTACCACAGTAAACAACACAGCCTATAAACACGACTACAGCCTGGGATGACAGTCAGCACCACAGCCTGTATTCGCTACGACAGCTGACTACCACAGACAGCCACACGGCCTGTATTCGCTACTACCGCCTGTATTACTACGACGGTCGTGAACTCGTGTTGCTGCAGCAGCAGCGGCCTGGATGCTGATGCTAAGCAGGCCCCGACGACTGCAGGCCAAGCTCCAAGTGCGGTGTGTGCGCGCGAGGAAAGACCACGACAGGCGAAGGACTACAGCGTGAACTACAGCCGGGAACTACAGACTACAGAATAAACTACGGGCTGACTGCTCTCGGCTGAGCTACAGAATAAACTGAAACTACAAGCAGACATCAACGATCGGCTGAGCTACAGAATAGACTACAGGCAAACAAGGATCGGCTGAGCTACAGACTAAACTACGGGCTGACTGCTATTGGCTGAGCTACAGAATAGACTGAAACTACAGGCAGACATCAACGATCGGCTGAGCTACAGAATAGACTACAGGCAAACAAGGATCGGCTGAGCTACAGACTAAACTACGGGCTGACTGCTATTGGCTGAGCTACAGAATAGACTGAAACTACAGGCAGACATCAACGATCGGCTGAGCTACAGAATAGACTACAGGCAAACAAGGATCAGCTGAGCTACAGACTAAACTACGGGCTGACTGCTATTGGCTGAGCTACAGAATAGACTGAAACTACAGGCAGACATCAACGATCGGCTGAGCTACAGAATAGACTACAGGCAAACAAGGATCGGCTGAGCTACAGAATAAACTGAAACTACAGGCAGACATCAACGATCGGCTGAGCTACAGAATAAACTACAGGCAAACAAGGATCGGCTGAGCTACAGACTAAACTACGGGCTGACTGCTATTGGCTGAGCTACAGAATAGACTGAAACTACAGGCAGACATCAACGATCGGCTGAGCTACAGAATAGACTACAGGCAAACAACGATCGGCTGAGCTACAGAATAAACTACAGGCTGACTGCTATCGGCTGAGCTACAGAATAAACTACGGGCTGACTGCTATCAGCTGAGCTACAGAATAAACTACAGGCAAACAACGATCGGCTGAGCTGCAGATTAAACTACAGGCTGACTGCTATCGGCTGAGCTACAGAATAAACTACAGGCAAACAACGATCGGCTGAGCTGCAGATTAAACTACGGGCTGACTACTATCGGCTGAGCATCAGACTAAACTGAAACTACAGGCAGACATCAACGATCGGCTGAGCTACAGACTAAACTACAGGCAAACAACGATCGGCTGAGCTGTGAACGACAGGCGGGGCCGACTGAAGGGCTACAGTCTGAACTACAGCCTGAGCATCATAGTAAACTGAAACGACAGGCGGACATCAACGATCGGCTGAGCTGCAAACTAAACTACAGGCTGACAATCTATAAATTTCTTCCGAGCTGCAACTTTTAAACAGCAATAAGACTAAAGCGTGAGCTACAGGCAGAGTGAACTGTGAACTACAGGCGGGGCCTACTCAAGGGCTACAGTCTGAACTACAGTCTGGGCTACAGTCTGATATACAGTCTGAACCACAGCCTTGAGCTACAGTCTGATGTACGGACGTGGGCTACGCTTTGATCTGCGTGAAGATCACGGACCGGGAATGCAAGCCTGAACTACAGGCAGAGAACCGGGTGTTGTGAGCTGTCGGTGGGACTGTAGCCATGGCGACAGCGCTGAACTACAGGCGGAGACCCGGGTGTTGTGAGCTGTGGTCTCGACTGTAGCCAGGGCAAGAGAGCGATCGGGAAAACTACAGTCGGAGCTACGGGCTCCACAACAGGCGGAATCTCTTGCCGCGTGGGATGGCCGATTGTTGGAACAGCCACCGAAATGTTGTGACTGGGCACCAAACTGCAGCAGAATGACAACCACCAACCTTGATCATCACTCGTCACCGTCAATATCATCATCGTCAATACCACCACCATCGTCAATACCATCATCATCAATACCACCACCATTCACCACCATTCAGTAGCACCA
Source organism: Lampetra fluviatilis (assembly GCF_964198595.1). Lineage (NCBI taxonomy): Eukaryota > Metazoa > Chordata > Hyperoartia > Petromyzontiformes > Petromyzontidae > Lampetra > Lampetra fluviatilis. The sequence continues at coordinate 23,219 of NW_027620602.1, read as the reverse complement.
CCAGTAGCACCACCAGTAGCACCACCATCAATGCTATCATCACCACCACCATCATCACCACCATCATCACCACCATCATCACCATCATCACCACCATCATCACCACCATCAATACCACCACCATCATCACCACCATTCAGTACCACCACCAGTAGCACCACCATCATCATCACCATCATCACCACCATCAATACCACCACCATCATCACCACCACCATCATCACCACCATCATCATCATCACCACCATCATCATCATCATCATCACCACCATCAATACCACCATCAATACCATCACCGTCATCATCAATACCACCACCATCATCACCACCATCAATACCATCACCGTCATCATCAATACCACCACCACCATCACCACCATCATCACCATCATCATCATCACCACCATCAATACCACCATCATCACCACCATTCAGTATACCACTACCATCAATGCTATCATCACCACCATCATCACCACCATCACCACCATCATCATCATCACCATCATCAATACCATCATCATCACCATCACCACCATCATCACCATCATCATCATCACCATCACCACCATCATCATCACCATCATCACCACCACCAGTAGCACCACCATCATCATCATCACCATCATCACCACCATCACCACCATCACCACCATCATCATCACCATCATCACCACCATCACCACCATCACCACCATCATCACCATCACCACCATCATCACCACCATTCAGTATACCACCACCATCAATGCTATCATCACCACCATCACCACCATCATCATCACCATCATCACCACCATCACCACCATCACCACCATCACCACCATCACCACCATCATCACCACCACCAGTAGCACCACCATCATCATCACCATCATCACCACCATCATCACCACCATCATCACCACCATCACCACCACCGTTATCAACACCATCGCCAAGATCACCACGTGATGCAAAGCTAATCTCACGTGGGAGTGTTTGCATCGAGGCTGCTGCTGTTGTTTGGTTCGTATCGCGCCTAGGTCCACTCAGCCTTGAGAGTAGTGGGGGGGGGGTGAGGGTGACGTTATGTAGATTATTGATGAGCTGCGTGACTGTCGAATCGGTTTTAACTCCAATAAAGATGAGATGGTGATGGTGGTGATGATGATGGTGGTGATGGTGGTGGTGGTCGTGATGGTGATGGTGGTGGTGATGGTGGTGATGGTGATGATGGTGGTGATGATGGTGATGATAGTGGTGATGGTGATGATGGCGGTGGTGATGGTGATGGTGATGATGGTGATGGCGGTGATGATGGTGGTGATGATGGTGGTGATGATGGTGGTGGTGGTGATGGTGGTGATGGTGGTGGTGATGGTGGTGGTGATTGCGGTGGTGGAGGTGGTGATGGCGGTGGTGGTGATGATGATGATGATGGTGGTGGTGATGGTGGTGGTGATGGTGGTGGTGATGATGGTGGTGGTGCTGATGATGATGGTGGTGATGATGATGGTGATGATGGTGGTGATGATGATGGTGGTGATGATGATGATGGTGGTGATGATGATGGTGGTGATGATGATGGTGATGATGATGGTGGTGATGATGATGGTGGTGCTGATGATGATGGTGGTGATGATGATGATGGTGGTGATGATGATGGTGATGATGGTGGTGATGATGATGGTGGTGATGATGATGATGGTGGTGATGGTGGTGGTGGTGATGGCGGTGGTGGTGGTGGTGATGGTGATGATGGCGGTGGTGGCGGTGGTGGTGGTGGTGATGGTGGTGATGGTGATGATGGTGGTGGTGATGATGGTGGTGATGATGGTGGTGGTGATGGTGATGATGGTGGTGGTGGCGGTGATGATGGCGTTGGTGATGGCGGTGGTGGCGGTGGTGATGGTGGTGATGGTGATGATGGTGGTGGTGATGATGGTGGTGATGATGGTGGTGGTGATGATGGTGGTGGTGATGGTGGTGATGATGATGGTGGTGATGATGATGGTGGTGATGGTGGTGGTGGTGATGGCGGTGGTGGTGGTGATGGTGATGATGGTGGTGATGATGGTGGTGATGGTGATGATGGTGGTGGTGGCGGTGATGATGGCGTTGGTGATGGCGGTGATGATGGCGTTGGTGATGGCGGTGATGTATTCCACAAATATGCCCGACTGTGAGGGCGGGCACAAGCCGGTGTGAGTAGGTTAAACGTTGAGTTTTATAAGGGCACCACGGAGTGACCAGCCCCTCCCCACCCAGCCCCACCCCTCCCACCCCCCACCCAGCCCCTCCTCACCCAGCCCCTCCCCACCCCACCCAGCCCCTCCCCACCCAGCCCCTCCCCACCCAGCCCCTCCCCACCCAGCCCCTCCCCACCCAGCCCCTCCCCACCCAGCCCCTCCCCACCCAGCCCCTCCCCACCCAGCCCTACCCCCCACCCAACCCCCTATTCTCGGTTCTTTCCGTAAAGTCACGTAGAAGGGAAATAATAAAATAATATTTTCATTTACCCAAAGAAACAAGAATCCACACTCTTCCATTCTTTCGGTGAAGTCCACGTAGCTAGAACAAATCAACGGATCACGACGTTTCGATCGCAACACAAAGAGTCAAGGAATATGGATTCCTGCATTTTACAAAAGCTTCAAGTCAAGTCAGAAATGAACAGTTTTTGATTTCACGAATACGTCAAACGCGCGTCAAGACCAGAGGTCGCAAACGGGTTTTGATTCCTTACCCGTACCCGGCCGCACCAGGGTCGCAAACGGGTACCCGTACCCTACCCGGCTACCCGTACCCGGTTGGGTATCGGGTAGGGTACGGGTATCGGGTAGGGTACGTGTATCGTGTAGGGTACGTGTATCGGGTAGGGTACGGGTATCGGGTAGGGTACGGGTATCGGGTAGGGTACGGGTATCGGGTAGGGTACGTGTATCGGGTAGGGTACGGGTATCGGGTAGGGTACGGGTATCGGGTAGGGTACGGGTATCGGGTAGGGTACGTGTATCGGGTAGGGTACGTGTATCGGGTAGGGTACGGGTATCGGGTAGGGTACGGGTATCGGGTAGGGTACGGGTATCGGGTAGGGTACGTGTATCGGGTAGGGTACGGGTATCGGGTAGGGTACGGGTATCGGGTAGGGGTAGGGTACGGGTATCGGGTAGGGTACGGGTATCGGGTAGGGTACGGGTATCGGGTAGGGTACGGGTATCGGGTAGGGTACGTGTATCGGGTAGGGTACGGGTATCGGGTAGGGTACGGGTATCGGGTAGGGTACGGGTATCGGGTAGGGTACGTGTATCGGGTAGGGTACGGGTATCGGGTAGGGTACGGGTATCGGGTAGGGGTAGGGTACGTGTATCGGGTAGGGTACGGGTATCGGGTAGGGGTAGGGTACGGGTATCGGGTAGGGTACGGGTATCGGGTACCTGATTGCGACCTCTGGGATGAAGCCACGTTGCAGGCGCGGGTGGGTTGATTCTAGGAACTTGAATCGTGCGAAGAGACAAGACGTTGGGAAATGAGTGACAAACGGTGACTCACCAGTGACTCACGGCCTACCCGGCTACCCGTACCCGGCCGCACCAGGGTCGCAAACTCTCCCACTCACTCACTCACCCACTCACTCACTCACCCACTAATTCAGCTACTCACTCACTCACCCACTCACTCACTCACCCACTAATTCAGCTACTCACTCACTCACCCACTCACCCACCCACTCACCCACTCATTCACTCACCTACTAATTCAGCTACTCACTCACCCACCCACTCACTCTCCCACTCACTCACCCACTAATTCAGCTACTCACTCACCCACCCACTCACTCACCCACTCACTCACCCACCCACTCACTCACTCACCCACTCACTCACTCACTCTCCCACTCACTCACTCACTCACCCACTAATTCAGCTACTCACTCACCCACTCACTCACTCACCCACTCACTCACCCACTCACTCACTCTCCCACTCACTCACTCACCCACTAATTCAGCTACTCACCCACCCACTCACTCACCCACTCACTCACCCACTCACTCACTCTCCCACTCACTCACCCACCTGGCCGGGTACGGGTAGCCGGGTATCGGGTAGGGTACGGGTATCGGGTACCCGGTTGCAACCTCTGATTCCAACTGTTTAGAATCCCCCTGTGGTTTGATGTTCAGTTTGTTGAACCCACGACATAACTTGGGGAAACTAAGCGACGTGTCTCGGACCGCGTTCTCGAACACAAAGCAGATCTGAAACACGACAGGACCAAAACCTCTGCTGTTGCTGATCATTGTGTTAACGAGTTTGATTTTCCCAAGACGAAGGTACTCTGCAAACCCACCGGCTACCTTGAGAGATTTGTTCATGAAGCCATCCAGATGTATAAAGACAACTTCAAAGCGAGAAGATGGGTACAAACCAGAGGTCGCAAACGGGTTTTGATTCCTTACCCGTACCCGGCCGCACCAGGGTCACAAACGGCTACCCGTACCCTGCCGGGTACGGGTAGCCGGGTATCGGGTAGGGTACGGGTATCGGGTACCCGGTTGCGACCTCTGGTCAAGACTTATTGCTCCACCAGGTGAAGATGCGGCTTGTGTGTCGGCCTCCAGACCGCCTCAGTGAAACAGAAGTGAGGTTGAAATTGAATTTCTTTGTTTTAATATTTAAACAAAAATCGCCAGTATATTTATTTTCACCGTCGGTTATGAAATATCAACATCACACAAATCCCCGAGTTAGTCAACAGCAGTGAATCTTTGGTTAGGACGTCGCATATCCGAACTGTGTGTGGGTGGGTGTCTGTGTCCGTGTGAGTCTGTGGGTCTCTGCGCGAGTCTTTGGATCTGTGTGAGTCTGTGGGTCTCTGGGTGAGTCTTTGGATTTCTGTGTGAGACTGGGTCTCTGTGTAAGTCTCTGGGTGAGTCTGTGGGTCTCTGAGTCTGTGGGTCTCTGGATCTCTGTGTGAGTCGTTGGGTCTTTGTGAGTCTGTGGGTCTCTGTGCGAGTCTCGGGGTCTCTGTGTCTGTGGGTCTCTGCGTGAGTCTGTGGGTCTCTGCGTGAGTCTGTGGGTCTCTGTGTGAGTCTCTGCGTCTATGTGCAAATTTGTGGGTCTGTGTGAGTCTCTGTGTGAGTCTGAGTCTCTGTGTGAGTCTGTGGGTCTCTGTGTGAGTCTCTCGGTCTCTGTGTGAGTCTGAATCTCTGTGTGAGTCTGTGGGTCTCTGCGAGTCTATGGGTCTCTGTGTGTGTGGGTTTCTGTGCGAGTCTTTGGGTCTCTGTGTGAGTCTATGGGTCTCTGTGTAAGTCTCTGTGTGAGTCTGAGTCTGTGCGAGTCTCTGGGTCTCTGAGTCTGTGGGTCTGTGTAAGTCTCTGGGTGAGTCTTTGGGTCTGTGTGTGAGTCTGTGGGTCTCTGGGTGAGTCTTTGGGTTTGTGTGTGAGTCTGTGGGTCTCTGGGTGAGTCTTTGGATCTCTGTGTGAGTCTGGATCTCTGTGTGAGTCTTTCGGTATCTGTGAGTCTCTGCATCTGTGTGTGAGTCTGAGTCCGTGTGAGTGTCTCCAAGTTGGTGTACCGCTACGAGTCTGTCTCTCTTGCGAGTCTCAGAATCGTAACATTTATTCATCGCTGCAGGAATCCGATGAGGCATATCAAAGATATTTATATCCCACCCCCCACGGACATTGCAACAGCTCGCAAGATGTACTAACAAGACTCATTATCACCTCGGCAGCATCGTATAAGGCACCTTTCATATCGGAGGACATCTCTCTCCGCAGGACGAGCGCATAACAAGTATAACCCGTAAAAACAAAGTTTTTCACTATAAATCCTTTATATGCGTGGCGGCTAGAGTCCTCTCGTCCTCTGGCTTGAGATGGCTGCCACCTATGGGTCAGATGATTGCATTGCACCATTAAGAAATTGGTAATTAAATATAATATTTTTGTCCTAAAAAGTGTAAAATTTTGGGTAAAATTTTTCACGAAAATTAATTGTCACGCACAGCGAGTCTGCGTGCAAAAATATCAGCTCGATCGGATCACGGGAAGTGGGTAAAAAAACGACCGAAAGATTTGCACGGTCCTAAGCAAGCAAGCGAACTTAATATAAAGGATTTAAAAAATAAAATAAAACGATGCTCAAGAGGTGCAGGCAATGGCCTCGTCTAAACAAGAACGGGCCGAAATGAAATAAAAATTGTTTAATATAAAAAAAAAATCTGCAGTATATTAATTTTATTCGTATTATCACCATCGGTTATAAAATATCAACATCACAAAAGCTCCCGAGTTAGTGAACAGCAGTGAATCTTTGGTTAGGACGTCGTATATCCGACCCGTGTGTGTGTGTCGGTTTGACGGTTCAGCGGATGCGGGCCCATGTCCTTGACACCAGGACCTACCGTGGAGCTGATCTGCCCACTGACCATCGACTAGTCATCTGTAAGATGCGCCTGACATTCTTCCACTCCGGTGGTGGGCGTACACCCAGGACCCCATTCAAACCCTGAGTGGCCTGGTCTCAGCTGATAAAAGTTTGACGGAACAGCGGATGCAGGCCCATGTCCTTGACACCAGGACCTCCCGTGGAGCTGATCTGCCCACTGACCATCGACTAGTCATCTGTAAGATGCGCCTGCCGTTCTTCCACTCCGGTGGTGGGTGTACATCCAGGACCCCATTCAAACCCTGAGTGGCCTGGTCTCAGCTGATGGAAGTTGCAAGCGAGAATTGCATCGCTTGCGGCTGGGGTTGGCATCATCTCCTACTCCTGATGTTGAGGGGAAATGGGCGAGGTTTAGGACTGTGGCTCATGCAGCTGCAATGGCTGCTTGGGTTACACGGTCCAGACCTCCCCAGAGACCCTGGCTGACAGAGGTGGTGTTCAGGCTGGCTGATAAAAAGCGACAGGCCCACTCTCATCATCTACAGCATCAGAGAATGAGGAGGCTTACCCGCAGCCTTCGCTCGGAGGTTCGGAGAGCCGTGAGGCGCTGCAAGGATGGGTGGTGGTCGCGGGTTGCTGAGGAGATGGAGTCTGCCTCAGTGGCCCGCGATCACAAATCACTATTTAACTCCATCAAAAAAGTAACCTGCAGCGCCACACCCATTACCATCATTGGGGGAAAAAACGGTGATCCAATCTCCGACCCCCAGGAACAGGTTTGCAGATTTGCAGAGCAATTCTGTGAGGTCCTGGGGGAGGGCAAATCTCTCAGCCAGGAAAACATCATGGCACAAAGTGGGGATAACCCTGCTGAGGCTGCGGTGCCTCAAATATTGGAAGGCACCCCCTGTGAGTGGCTGGCTGAGGTGCCAGCTGTTGAGGAAGTATTGAAGGCGATCCAGAGTCTGAGACCAGAAAAAGGCACCGGGCAGATTTGATCTCCCAAACGAAATGCTGAGGGAGGGTGGCGTTTGTGCACAGACTGCCCTACATGACATCATAACAACAGTCTGGACCACTGGACGGGTTCCGCAGGATTTGAAGGATGCCCTGGTGGTCCCCCTCTTTAAGAAGGGGGACCGCACTGACTGTAACAACTACAGGGGCATCTCACTCCTCAGTGTGCCGGGAAAGGTCCTGGCAAGGATTATTCAACATCGCCTTGCTAGGCACGCTGAGGAGAGGCTTGCAGAGCCCCAATGCGGTTTCAGAAAAGGGTGGTCCCATACAGATGCCATTTTCTGTCCGTCTGCTACAGCAGAGGTGTAAGGAATTGCAACAAGACCATCTTTGCTTTCTTGACCTGGTCAAGGCCTATGATACCATCAGTAGGCCTGGGCTCTGGGTTGTTCTTCGTGCTTTCGGAGTCCCTGACCCTCTGCTCACGATCATTAAGGACCTTCGTGATGGTGAGCGGGCCCGGGTAAAACTACGTGGCCGGGAGTCGGATCCATTCCCTGTTCACCTTGGGGTGCGACAGGGATGTCCTCTGCCTCCCACATTATTTAACATCTATTTCGACCACGTAGTTCTTCAAGCCTTCGATGGCTGTACCGGAAGAATTTCCATCTGGTACAGATACAATCGGAGGCTGATCGATGCCCAGGTGCGGTCCAGTGATGACCCCCTATTGGTCAACCACGTTACGTATGCTGATGATCTGGTGATTGCTGCTCACTCAGAGGAGGAGTTGGAGGCGCTGCTGCTGAACCTGCCACTAAGTGGGGCCTTACCATCAACCCCACCAAAACTAAGCATCTGCCTGGGTATTTTCTACCATCGGACACTCCACCCCCACAACTCCCAATTGGTGATGGGGCAGTTGTGCAGATAGTGGAGAGTTTCCCATACCTGGGCAGTGTGCTCATGACTGGCTCCGGTTTAACAGCAGAGGTCTCACTCCGAATCAGTCGAGCGGCATTATCTTTTCATCGGTTGCGTAACGTTGTGTGGAAGCTGCCTGGCCTGTCCCTCCACACGAAGCTTCAGGTCTTCTCGGCCATGGTCATGCCCTCCATTATCTACGCTTGTGAAACATGGACCCCCCGAATGGAATATCTTCGCCGGTTAGAGACATTTAGGCTGGCCTGCCTACGATACATCCTGGGTTTAACCAGGCTGGATTGTGTGAGGAGCTCACATATCCTTGAAAGATCTGGACAAAGTCCCATCGGTGAGCTCCTCCGGCAGGCAAGGCTGCATTGGCTGGGCCATGTAGCCCGCATGCCCAGCCACCGCATGCCTAAACAGCTTTTGTTCGGCCGGATAGAGGGGGCTAAACGGGCGCGGCATGGGCTACAGAGGAGATGGAGTGATGTGGTACAGGAGGATGTGGAGCTGAGTGGACTTGCCGATGACTGGTACCAGCGGTGTCAAGATCGGCCTCTGTGGAGGAGGCTCGCGAAGGACGCTACTGGGCAGTCGGAGGCAGTCGCCCTCCAACAACAACGGAGGGCGGAGGAGCGACGCTCACAACAACGAGCGGAGCGCCGGGTGGCTAAAGCACATTAAGTTGGCACAGTAGGGGGCACAGGTGGTGCATCAGCCAGTCATCTCGGTCATCTCAGTCAGTCGACCCGTGGCACCTGCTGGGTCTGCCCTGTGACCTCCTGCAAGTGGGGGTTCGACACTTCACGTGGTCTCAAGGTGCACATGGCTTGGCACAAGTTCCGTGGTGACGTCACCACCACTTAGTGGCGAATGAGAGGTATTGGTGAGTGGGTGACTGGGTGAGTTATTGGGTGAGTGAGTGGGTGAGTTATTGGGTGAGTGAGTGGGTGGGTGAGTGAGTGGGTGAGTGGGTGAGTTATTGGGTGAGTGAGTGAGTGGGTGAGTTATTGGGTGAGTGAGTGAGTGGGTGAGTGAGTGGGTGAGTTATTGGGTAAATGAGTGAGTGGGTGAGTTATTGGGTGAGTGAGTGGGTGGGTGAGTGAGTGGGTGAGTGGTTGAGTGAGTGGTCACTCTGTCTCGTTGAGTGAGTGGGTGGGTGAGTGGGTGAGTGAGTGGGTGGGTGAATGAGTGGGTGAGTGGTTGAGTGAGTGGTCACTCTGTCTCGTTGAGTGAGTGAGTGAGTGGGTGAGTGAGTGGGTGAGTGGGTGAGTGGGTGAGTGAGTGAGTGAGTGGTCACACTGTCTCGTTGGGTGAGTGGGTGGGTGAGTGAGTGGGTGAGTGAGTGGGTGAGTTAGTGGGTGAGTGAGTGGGTGAGTGAGTGGGTGAGTGAGTGGGTGGGTGAGTGGGTGAGTTATTGGGTAAATGAGTGAGTGGGTGAGTTATTGGGTGAGTGAGTGAGTGGGTGAGTGGTTGAGTGAGTGGTCACTCTGTCTCGTTGAGTGAGTGGGTGGGTGAGTGGGTGAGTGAGTGGGTGGGTGAGTGAGAGGGTGAGTGGTTGAGTGAGTGGTCACTCTGTCTCGTTGAGTGAGTGAGTGAGTGGGTGAGTGAGTGAGTGAGTGGTCACACTGTCTCGTTGGGTGAGTGGGTGGGTGAGTGAGTGGGTGAGTGAGTGAGTGAGTGGGTGAGTGAGTGAGTGGTCACTCTGTCTCGTTGAGTGGGTGAGTGAGTGGGTGGGTGAGTGAGTGGGTGAGTGGTCACTCTGTCTCGTTGAGTGAGTGAGTGAGTGGGTGAGTGAGTGGGTGAGTGGGTGAGTGAGTGGGTGGGTGAGTGGGTGAGTGGGTGAGTGAGTGGGTGAGTGAGTGGATGAGTGAGTGGGTGAGTGAGTGGGTGAGTGGGTGAGTGAGTGAGTGGGTGAGTGGGTGAGTGAGTGAGTGGTTGAGTGAGTGGTTGAGTGAGTGAGTGAGTGGGTGAGTGAGTGAGTGAGTGGGTGAGTGAGTGGGTGGGTGAGTGGGTGGGTGGGTGGGTGAGTGAGTGAGTGAGTGGGTGAGTGAGTGGGTGAGTGAGTGGGTGGGTGGGTGGGTGAGTGGGTGGGTGGGTGAGTGAGTGGGTGGGTGGGTGAGTGGGTGAGTGAGTGGGTGGGTGAGTGGGTGAGTGAGTGGGTGAGTGAGTGGGTGAGTGAGTGGTCACTCTGTCTCGTTGAGTGAGTGAGTGGGTGAGTGGGTGAGTGAGTGGGTGGGTGAGTGAGTGAGTGGGTGGGTGAGTGGGTGAGTGAGTGAGTGGGTGGGTGAGTGAGTGGGTGAGTGGGTGAGTGGGTGAGTGAGTGGGTGAGTGAGTGGGTGGGTGGGTGGGTGAGTGGGTGGGTGGGTGAGTGAGTGGGTGGGTGGGTGAGTGGGTGAGTGAGTGGGTGGGTGAGTGGGTGAGTGAGTGGGTGAGTGAGTGGGTGAGTGAGTGGTCACTCTGTCTCGTTGAGTGAGTGAGTGGGTGAGTGGGTGAGTGAGTGGGTGGGTGAGTGAGTGAGTGGGTGGGTGAGTGGGTGAGTGAGTGAGTGGGTGGGTGAGTGAGTGGGTGAGTGGGTGAGTGGGTGAGTGAGTGGGTGGGTGAGTGAGTGGGTGAGTGAGTGAGTGAGTGAGTGGGTGAGTGGGTGAGTGGGTGAGTGAGTGGGTGGGTGAGTGAGTGGGTGAGTGGGTGAGTGAGTGGGTGGGTGAGTGAGTGGGTGGGTGAGTGAGTGAGTGAGTGGGTGAGTGAGTGGTCACTCTGTCTCGTTGAGTGAGTGGGTGAGTGAGTGAGTGAGTGGGTGAGTGAGTGAGTGGGTGAGTGGGTGAGTGAGTGGGTGAGTGAGTGAGTGAGTGAGTGGGTGAGTGAGTGAGTGAGTGAATGGGTGAGTGGGTGAGTGAGTGAGTGAGTGGGTGAGTGGGTGGGTGAGTGAGTGGGTGAGTGGGTGAGTGAGTGGGTGGGTGAGTGAGTGAGTGGGTGGGTGAGTGAGTGGGTGAGTGAGTGAGTGGTCACTCTGTCTCGTTGAGTGAGTGAGTGGGTGAGTGAGTGAGTGGGTGAGTGGGTGAGTGAGTGGGTGGGTGAGTGAGTGGGTGAGTTATTGGGTGAGTGAGTGAGTGGGTGAGTGGGTGAGTTAGTGGGTGAGTGAGTGGGTGAGTGAGTGGGTGAGTTATTGGGTAAATGAGTGAGTGGGTGAGTTATTGGGTGAGTGAGTGGGTGGGTGAGTGAGTGGGTGAGTGGTTGAGTGAGTGGTCACTCTGTCTCGTTGAGTGAGTGAGTGGGTGGGTGAGTGGGTGAGTGAGTGAGTGGGTGGGTGAGTGAGTGGGTGAGTGGGTGAGTGGGTGAGTGAGTGGGTGGGTGAGTGAGTGGGTGAGTGAGTGAGTGAGTGAGTGGGTGGGTGAGTGAGTGGGTGGGTGAGTGAGTGAGTGAGTGAGTGGGTGAGTGAGTGAGTGAGTGGGTGAGTGGGTGAGTGGGTGAGTGAGTGAGTGGGTGGGTGAGTGAGTGGGTGAGTGAGTGGTCACTCTGTCTCGTTGAGTGAGTGGGTGAGTGAGTGAGTGAGTGAGTGGGTGAGTGAGTGAGTGGGTGAGTGGGTGAGTGAGTGAGTGAGTGGGTGAGTGGGTGGGTGAGTGAGTGGGTGAGTGAGTGAGTGGGTGGGTGAGTGAGTGGTCACTCTGTCTCGTTGAGTGAGTGAGTGGGTGAGTGGGTGAGTGAGTGGGTGGGTGAGTGAGTGAGTGGGTGAGTTATTGGGTGAGTGAGTGAGTGGGTGAGTGAGTGGGTGAGTTAGTGGGTGAGTGAGTGGGTGAGTGAGTGGGTGAGTTATTGGGTAAATGAGTGAGTGGGTGAGTTATTGGGTGAGTGAGTGGGTGGGTGAGTGAGTGGGTGAGTGGTTGAGTGAGTGGTCACTCTGTCTCGTTGAGTTAGTGAGTGAGTGGGTGAGTGAGTGGGTGAGTGGGTGAGTGGGTGAGTGAGTGAGTGAGTGGTCACACTGTCTCGTTGGGTGAGTGGGTGGGTGAGTGAGTGGGTGAGTGAGTGGGTGAGTTAGTGGGTGAGTGAGTGGGTGAGTGAGTGGGTGAGTGAGTGGGTGGGTGAGTGGGTGAGTTATTGGGTAAATGAGTGAGTGGGTGAATTATTGGGTGAGTGAGTGAGTGGGTGAGTGGTTGAGTGAGTGGTCACTCTGTCTCGTTGAGTGAGTGGGTGGGTGAGTGGGTGAGTGAGTGGGTGAGTGAGTGGGTGGGTGAGTGAGTGGGTGAGTGGTCACTCTGTCTCGTTGAGTGAGTGGGTGAGTGAGTGGGTGAGTGGGTGAGTGAGTGGGTGGGTGAGTGGGTGAGTGAGTGGGTGAGTGAGTGAGTGGATGAGTGAGTGGGTGAGTGGGTGAGTGAGTGGTTGAGTGAGTGAGTGGGTGGGTGAGTGAGTGAGTGGGTGAGTGCGTGAGTGAGTGAGTGGGTGAGTGAGTGAGTGAGTGGGTGAGTGCGTGCGTGAGTGAGTGAGTGAGTGGGTGAGTGGGTGAGTGAGTGAGTGGGTGAGTGAGTGGGTGAGTGAGTGGGTGAGTGGGTGGGTGAGTGGGTGGGTGAGTGAGTGAGTGGTCACTCTGTCTCGTTGAGTGAGTGGGTGAGTGGGTGAGTGAGTGGGTGAGTGAGTGAGTGGGTGGGTGAGTGAGTGGGTGAGTGAGTGAGTGAGTGGGTGAGTGAGTGAGTGGTCACTCTGTCTCGTTGAGTGAGTGAGTGGGTGAGTGAGTGAGTGGGTGAGTGGGTGAGTGAGTGGGTGAGTGGGTGGGTGAGTGAGTGAGTGAGTGGGTGAGTGGGTGAGTGAGTGGGTGAGTGGGTGGGTGAGTGAGTGGGTGATTGAGTGGTCACTCTGTCTCGTTGAGTGAGTGAGTGAGTGAGTGAGTGGGTGAGTGAGTGAGTGGGTGAGTGGGTGAGTGAGTGAGTGGGTGGGTGGGTGAGTGAGTGAGTGAGTGGTCACTCTGTCTCGTTGAGTGAGTGAGTGAGTGGGTGAGTGGGTGAGTGAGTGGGTGGGTGAGTTAGTGGTCACTCTGTCTCGTTGAGTGAGCATGGCCGTTTGAACTCCTGGCCTCGTTCATGAATCCACTTGTTAGAGACTGTGGAGAGAGAGAGACGCACAGAGATGATACACACAGCATGTCTCTCTCCCCGTGTCTCTCTCCCCGTGTCTCTCTCCCCGTGTCTCTCTCCCCGTGTCTCTCTCCCCGTGTCTCTCTCCCCGTGTCTCTCTCCCCGTGTCTCTCTCCCCGTGTCTCTCTCCCCGTGTCTCTCTCCCCGTGTCTCTCTCCCCGTGTCTCTCTCCCCGTGTCTCTCTCCCCGTGTCTCTCTCCCCCCGTGTCTCTCTCCCCCGTGTCTCTCTCTCTCCCCGTGTCTCTCTCCCCCCGTGTCTCTCTCCCCGTGTCTCTCTCCCCGTGTCTCTCTCCCCGTGTCTCTCTCCCCGTGTCTCTCTCCCCGTGTCTCTCTCCCCGTGTCTCTCTCCCCGTGTCTCTCTCCCCGTGTCTCTCTCTCTACCCGTGTCTCTCTCTACCCGTGTCTCTCTCTCCCCGTGTCTCTCTCCCCGTGTCTCTCTCCCCGTGTCTCTCCCCCCGTGTCTCTCCACCCGTGTCTCTCTCTCCCCGTGTCTCTCTCCCCGTGTCTCTCCCCCCATGTCTCTCCACCCGTGTCTCTCTCTCCCCGTGTCTCTCTCTCCGTGTCTCTCTCTCTCCGTGTCTCTCTCCCTCCGTGTCTCTCTCTCCCCGTGTCTCTCTCCCCGTGTCTCTCTCCCCGTGTCTCTCTCCCCGTGTCTCTCCCCCCATGTCTCTCCACCCGTGTCTCTCTCTCCCCGTCTCTCTCCCAGTGTCTCTCTCCCCGTGTCTCTCACCCCACTTGCTCCCCACTAGGACGGGGCAGGCCGCGTGTCTCGTGCTGTAGTCGCCCTCTCCGCTCGCAAGCAAATTAAACCAAAAGACGGCCGTGCCCTGCACACAGACACGAGGAGAGAGACACACGGGGAGAGAGACACGAGGAGAGAGACACGAGGAGAGAGACACGGGGAGGGAGAATAAGATATGGCCATCGTGAACCCCACCCACCCACACGGCCACAGTGAACCCCACCCACCCACACGGCCGCAGTGAACCCCACCCACCCACACGGCCACCTTGAACCCCACCCACCCACACGGCCACCTTGAACCCCACCCACCCACACGGCCACCTTGAACCCCACCCACCCACACGGCCATCGTGAACCCCACCCACCCACACGGCCGCAGTGAACCCCACCCACCCACACGGCCACCTTGAACCCCACCCACCCACACGGCCACCGTGAACCCCACCCACCCACACGGCCACCGTGAACCCCACCCACCCACACGGCCGCAGTGAACCCCACCCACCCACACGGCCACCTTGAACCCCACCCACCCACACGGCCACCGTGAACCCCACCCACCCACACGGCCACCTTGAACCCCACCCACCCACACGGCCACCGTGAACCCCACCCACCCACACGGCCACCGTGAACCCCACCCACCCACACGGCCACCGTGAACCCCACCCACCCACACGGCCGCAGTGAACCCCACCCACCCACACGGCCACCGTGAACCCCACCCACCCACACGGCCACCGTGAACCCCACCCACCCACACGGCCGCAGTGAACCCCACCCACCCACACGGCCGCAGTGAACCCCACCCACCCACACGGCCACCGTGAACCCCACCCACCCACACGGCCACCTTGAACCCCACCCATCCACACGGCCACCGTGAACCCCACCCATCCACACGGCCACCTTGAACCCCACCCACCCACACGGCCGCCGTGAACCCCACCCACCCACACGGCCACCGTGAACCCCACCCATCCACACGGCCACCGTGAACCCCACCCATCCACACGGCCACCGTGAACCCCACCCATCCACACGGCCACCTTGAACCCCACCCACCCACACGGCCGTCGTGAACCCCACCCATCCACACGGCCACCGTGAACCCCACCCATCCACACGGCCACCTTGAACCCCACCCACCCACACGGCCATCGTGAACCCCACCCACCCACACGGCCACCGTGAACCCCACCCATCCACACGGCCACCTTGAACCCCACCCACCCACACGGCCATCGTGAACCCCACCCACCCACACACCCACCCACCCACCCACACGGCCACCTTGAACCCCACTCACCCACACGGCCACCGTGAACCCCACCCACCCACACGGCCACCTTGAACCCCACCCACCCACATGGCCACCGTGAACCCCACCCACCCACATGGCCACCGTGAACCCCACCCACCCACACGGCCATCGTGAACCCCACCCACCCACACGGCCACCGTGAACCCCACCCACCCACACGGCCACCTTGAACCCCACCCACCCACACGGCCACCGTGAACCCCACCCACCCACACGGCCATCGTGAACCCCACCCACCCACACACCCACCCACCCACCCACACGGCCGACGTGAACCCCACCCACCCACACACCCACCCACACGGCCATCGTGAACCCCACCCACCCACACACCCACCCACCCACCCACACGGCCACCGTGAACCCCACCCACCCACACGGCCGACGTGAACCCCACCCACCCACACACCCACCCACACGGCCATCGTGAACCCCACCCACCCACACACCCACCCACACGGCCACCGTGAACCCCACCCACCCACACACCCACCCACACGGCCACCGTGAACCCCACCCACCCACACACCCACCCACACGGCCATCGTGAACCCCACCCACCCACACGGCCACCGTGAACCCCACCCACCCACACACCCACCCACACGGCCATCGTGAACCCCACCCACCCACCCACCCACCCACACGGCCACCTTGAACCCCACCCACCCACACGGCCACAGTGAACCCCACCCACCCACACGGCCACCGTGAACCCCACCCACCCACACGGCCACAGTGAACCCCACCCACCCACACGGCCACCATGAACCCCACCCACCCACACGGCCACCTTGAACCCCACCCACCCACACGGCCACCGTGAACCCCACCCACCCACACGGCCACCTTGAACCCCACCCACCCACACGGCCACCTTGAACCCCACCCACCCACACGGCCATCGTGAACCCCACCCACCCACACGGCCGCAGTGAACCCCACCCACCCACACGGCCACCTTGAACCCCACCCACCCACACGGCCACCGTGAACCCCACCCACCCACACGGCCACCGTGAACCCCACCCACCCACACGGCCGCAGTGAACCCCACCCACCCACACGGCCACCTTGAACCCCACCCACCCACACGGCCACCGTGAACCCCACCCACCCACACGGCCACCTTGAACCCCACCCATCCACACGGCCACCGTGAACCCCACCCATCCACACGGCCACCTTGAACCCCACCCACCCACACGGCCATCGTGAACCCCACCCATCCACACGGCCACCGTGAACCCCACCCATCCACACGGCCACCTTGAACCCCACCCACCCACACGGCCATCGTGAACCCCACCCACCCACACGGCCACCGTGAACCCCACCCATCCACACGGCCACCTTGAACCCCACCCACCCACACGGCCATCGTGAACCCCACCCACCCACACGGCCACCTTGAACCCCACCCACCCACACGGCCACCTTGAACCCCACCCACCCACACGGCCACCGTGAACCCCACCCACCCACACGGCCACCTTGAACCCCACCCACCCACACGGTCACCGTGAACCCCACCCACCCACACACCCACCCACACGGCCATCGTGAACCCCACCCACCCACACACCCACCCACCCACCCACACGGCCACCTTGAACCCCACCCACCCACACGGCCACCGTGAACCCCACCCACCCACACGGCCACCTTGAACCCCACCCACCCACATGGCCACCGTGAACCCCACCCACCCACATGGCCACCGTGAACCCCACCCACCCACACGGCCATCGTGAACCCCACCCACCCACACGGCCACCGTGAACCCCACCCACCCACACGGCCACCTTGAACCCCACCCACCCACACGGCCACCGTGAACCCCACCCACCCACACGGCCATCGTGAACCCCACCCACCCACACACCCACCCACCCACCCACACGGCCGACGTGAACCCCACCCACCCACACACCCACCCACACGGCCATCGTGAACCCCACCCACCCACACACCCACCCACCCACCCACACGGCCACCGTGAACCCCACCCACCCACACGGCCGACGTGAACCCCACCCACCCACACACCCACCCACACGGCCATCGTGAACCCCACCCACCCACACACCCACCCACACGGCCACCGTGAACCCCACCCACCCACACACCCACCCACACGGCCACCTTGAACCCCACCCACCCACACGGCCATCGTGAACCCCACCCACCCACACGGCCACCGTGAACCCCACCCACCCACACACCCACCCACACGGCCATCGTGAACCCCACCCACCCACCCACCCACACGGCCACCTTGAACCCCACCCACCCACACGGCCACAGTGAACCCCACCCACCCACACGGCCACCGTGAACCCCACCCACCCACACGGCCACAGTGAACCCCACCCACCCACACGGCCACCATGAACCCCACCCACCCACACGGCCACCTTGAACCCCACCCACCCACACGGCCACCGTGAACCCCACCCACCCACACGGCCACCTTGAACCCCACCCACCCACACGGCCACCGTGAACCCCACCCACCCACACGGCCACCTTGAACCCCACCCACCCACACGGCCGTCGTGAACCCCACCCACCCACACGGCCGCAGTGAACCCCACCCACCCACACGGCCACCGTGAACCCCACCCACACGGCCACCTTGAACCCCACCCACCCACACGGCCGCAGTGAACCCCACCCACCCACACGGCCATCGTGAACCCCACCCACCCACACGGCCATCGTGAACCCCACCCACCCACACGGCCACCATGAACCCCACCCACCCACACGGCCACCGTGAACCCCACCCACCCACACGGCCACCGTGAACCCCACCCACCCACACGGCCACCTTGAACCCCACCCACCCACACGGCCGTCGTGAACCCCACCCACCCACACGGCCGCAGTGAACCCCACCCACCCACACGGCCATCGTGAACCCCACCCACCCACACGGCCATCGTGAACCCCACCCACCCACACGGCCACCATGAACCCACACAAACCTTTATTGGCCAAATTGCCGCTCCAACATCTGGAAACACAGTGGCTCCTCCGGCTGGCACATCGCTCATCTAGAGAGAGAGACACGGGGAGAGAGAGACACGGAGAGAGAGACACGGGGAGAGAGAGAGACACGGGGAGAGAGAGACACGGAGAGAGAGACACGGGGAGAGAGAGACACACGGGGAGAGAGACACGGGGAGAGAGAGACACGGAGAGAGAGACACGGGGAGAGAGAGACACGGGGAGAGAGAGACACGAGGAATATATTTATGCATCTCTATGTGTCTCTGTGTCTCTATGTATCTCTATGTGTCTCTGTGTCTCTATGTGTCTCTATGTGTTTCTGTGTCTCTATGTGTCTCTATGTGTCTCTATGTGTCTCTATGTGTCTCTATGTGTCTCTATGTGTTTCTGTGTTTCTGTGTCTCTATGTGTCTCTATGTGTCTCTATGCGTCTCTATGCGTCTCTGTGTCTCTATGTATCTCTATGTGTCTCTGTGTCTCTGTGTGTCTCTGTGTCTCTATGTATCTCTGTGTCTCTATGCGTCTCTATGAGTCTCTATGCGTCTCTATGTGTCTCTATGTGTCTCTATGTATCTGTGTGTATCTCTATGTATCTCTATGCGTCTCTATGTATCTCTATGTGTCTCTATGTGTCTCTATGCGTCTCTATGTGTCTCTATGAGTCTCTATGAGTATCTATGCGTCTCTCACGTAGATAAGAAACGTTGCCATGCGGTTCCCCGTCCCGAGTTCCTTAAAGGCATCCGGCTCCTCCTTCTGAACTCGCAGAGAGAGAGGCAGACAGAGAGAGGCAGACAGAGAGAGGGAGAGATAGATAGAGGGGGAGATAGATAGAGGGGGAGATAGACATGACACAGGTTACTGTCATAGTCCTCCCACACCAGAAAGATCGAGACAAAGAGAGAGTTTGTGTGCGTGTGTACACGTGTGTGTGTGTGAGTGGGTGAGTGAATGAGTGAGTGGGGCGGTGAGTGGTTGAGTGGGTGGGTGGTTGAGTGGGTGGGTGGTTGAGTGGGTGGGTGGGTGAGTGGGTAAGTGGGGCGGTGAGTGGTTGAGTGGGTGGGTGGTTGAGTGGGTGAGTGAATGAGTGAGTGAGTGGGGCGGTGAGTGGTTGAGTGGGTGGGTGGTTGAGTGGGTGGGTGGGTGAGTGGGTAAGTGGGGCGGTGAGTGGTTGAGTGGGTGGGTGAGTGGGGCGGTGAGTGGTTGAGTGGGTGGGTGGTTGAGTGGGTGAGTGAATGAGTGGGTGAGTGGGGCGGTGAGTGGTTGAGTGGGTGGGTGGTTGAGTGGGTGGGTGGGTGAGTGGGGCGGTGAGTGGTTGAGTGGGTGGGTGGTTGAGTGGGTGGGTGGGTGAGTGGGTAAGTGGGGCGGTGAGTGGTTGAGTGGGTGGGTGAGTGGGGCGGTGAGTGGGGCGGTGAGTGCGTGGATGAATGGGTGGGTGGTTGAGTGGGTGGGTGGATGAGTGGGTGGGTGAGTGGGTGGATGAATGGGTGGGTGGTTGAGTGGGTGGGTGGGTGAGTGGGTGGATGAATGGGTGGGTGGGTGAGGGGGTGGGTGAGTGGGTGGATGAATGGGTGGGTGGTTGAGTGGGTGGGTGGTTGAGTGGGTGGTGGTTGAGTGGGTGGGTGGATGAGTGGGTGGATGGACCAGTGGGTGGGTGAGTGGGTGGATGAGTGGGTGGGTGGATGAGTGGATGAATGGGTGGGGTGGTTGAGTGGGTGGGTGGTTGAGTGGGTGGGTGGGTGAGTGGGTGGGTGGGTGAGTGGGTGGGTGGATGAGTGGGTGGGTGGATGAGTGAGTGGATGAGTCAGTGGGTGGATGAGTGGGTGGATGGACCAGTGGGTGGGTGGATGAGTGGGTGGGTGGATGAGTGGGTAAAATTCTTACCCGACCAAAGTCGAAATGAGGATCATATTGTCCACCCATGCCATAGTTAGCCACCTGCAAACATCATCATCATCAGTAACGCTTATCCGCTCACTCACCCACCCACCCACCCACGCGCCCACCCACTCGCTCACTCTCCCGCTCACCCACCCGCCCACTCACCCGCTCACCCACCACCCACTCACCCACCCACCCACCCACTCACCCACCCACTCACCCACCCACTCACCCACTCACCCACTCACCCACCCACTCACCCACCCCACCCACACACTCACTCACTCACCCACCCACCCCCACCCACTCACTCACCCACCCACCCACCCACTCA
Organism: Lampetra fluviatilis; assembly: GCF_964198595.1. Taxonomy (NCBI): domain Eukaryota; kingdom Metazoa; phylum Chordata; class Hyperoartia; order Petromyzontiformes; family Petromyzontidae; genus Lampetra; species Lampetra fluviatilis. The sequence goes on along the minus strand of NW_027620602.1, from coordinate 2,531 downwards.
CTCCACTCACTCACCCCACTCACACACCCACCCACCCACTCACTCACTCACCCACCCACTCACACCACCCACCGACTCACTCAATCACCCCACTCGCACACCCACTCACTCACCCACCCACTCACCCACCCCACCCACTCACCCACTCAACCCACCCACCCACCCACCCACTCACCCACCCACCCACTCACCCACCCACCCACCCACTCACCCACCCACCCCACCCACCCACTCACCCACCCACCCACTCACCCACCCACCCCGCCCACTCCACTCACCCGCCCACCCACTCACCCGCCCACCCACTCACCCACCCACCCACCCACTCGCTCACCCACTCACTCACCCACTCACCCACCCACTCACTTACCCACTCACCCACCACCACCACCCACTCACCCACCCACTCACCACCCACTCACTCACCCACTCACCCACCCACTCACCCACCCCCCCACCCACCCACTCACCCACCCCACCCACCCACCACCACCACCCACCCACCCCACCCACCACCCACCCCACACCACTCACCCACCCACCCACTCACCCACCCACTCACCCACCCACCCACCACTCACCCACCCACACACTCACCCACTCACCCACCCACCCACCCACCCACTCACTCACCCACCCACCCACCCACTCACCCACCCACTCACTCACCCACCCACCCACCCACTCACCCACCCACCCACCCACCTCACTCACTCACTCACCCACCCACCCACCCACCCACCCACTCACCCACTCACTCACCACCCACCCACCCACCCACCCACTCACCCACCCACCCACTCACTCCCTCACCCACCCACCCCACCCACCCACTCACCCACCCACTCACCCACTCACTCACCCCACCCACCCACTCACCCACTCACCCACCCACCCACCTACCCACCCACTCACCCACCCACCTCACTCACCCACCCACCCACCCACCCACCCACTCACCCACTCACTCACCCACTCACCCACCCACCCACTCACCCACCCACCCACTCACCCACCCACTCACTCACCCACCCACCCACCCACTCACCCACTCACCCACCCACCTACCCACCCACTCACTCACCCACTCACCCACCCACCCACCCACTCACTCACTCACCCACCCACCCACCCAGTCACCCACTCACTCACTCACCCACCCACCCACTCACCCACCCACCCACCCACCCACTCACTCACTCACTCACCCACTCACTCACTCACCCACCCACCCACTCACTCACCCACCCACCCACCCACCCACCCACCCACTCACTCACTCACTCACCCACCCACTCACTCACCCACCCACCCCACTCACCCACCCACCCACCCAACCACTCACCCACCCACTCACTCACCCACCCACCCACCCACTCACCCACCCACCCACTCACCCACTCACCCACCCACCCACCCACCCACCCACTCACTCACCCACCCACCCACCCAGTCACCCACTCACTCACTCACCCACCCACCCACTCACCCACCCACTCACTCACCCACCCACCCACCCACTCACTCACCCACCCACTCACCCACTCACCCACCCACCCACCCCACCCACTCACTCACTCACCCACCCACCCCACCCACCCACCCACTCACTCACCCACCCACCCCACCCAGTCACCCACTCACTCACTCACCCACCCACCCACCCACTCACTCACTCACTCACCCACCCACCCACCCACTCACCCATTCACCCACCCACTCACCTGTAGCTCCTCTGCAGTGTCCATGTTGAGCCCGGTGATATCGGCGACTCTCTCGTTGAGTCTCTGCACCAGCGGGTGATGCTCAGTTCTCAGCCAGGCACTGACCCATGAAGACGGAGAGAGAGAGGGGGGGGGAGAGAGAGAGGGGGGGGGGAGAGAGGGGGGGGGGGGAAGATGGGGGGGTGGGAGAGAGGGGGGGGGGGAGGTGGAGAGATGGGGAGAGAGAGGGGGGGAGAGAGAGGGGGGGGGGAGAGAGGGGGGGGGGAAAGATGGGGGGGTGGGAGAGAGGGGGGGGGGGGAGGTGGAGAGATGGGGAGAGAGAGGGGGGGAGAGAGAGGGGGGGGGGAGAGAGGGGGGGGTGGTAGAGGGGGGGAGAGGGGAGAGAGGGGGAGAGGACACGGGGAGGAGAGAGATGCAGTGAGAGACCCATGTCCTCGTGTGTAAGTGTGTGTCTGTCTGTGTGTGTCTGTGTGTGTGTGTGTGTATGTGTGTGTGTCTGTGTGTGTGTCTGTGTGTGTGTCTGTGTGTGTCTGTCTGTGTCTGTCTGTGTGTCTGTGTGTGTGTCTGTGTGTGTGTTTGTGTGTGTGTCTGTGTGTGTGTCTGTGTGTGTGTCTGTGTCTGTGTGTGTGTTTGTGTCTGTGTGTGTGTCTGTGTGTCTGTGTGTGTCTGTGTGTGTGTGTCTGTGTGTGTGTCTGTGTGTGTCTGTGTCTGTGTGTGTCTGTGTGTGTCTGTGTGTGTGTCTGTGTGTGTCTGTGTGTGTGTCTGTGTGTGTCTGTGTCTGTGTGTGTCTGTGTGTGTGTGTGTCTG
>NW_027620601.1:50000-62500 GCF_964198595.1 Lampetra fluviatilis | reverse complement strand
GCACATGAGAGCAATCCGGGCCAATTTCTCCCGTTTGATGGGGTCTATGTGTAAAAATTTTGACTTTTTTGAGTGCAGGTGCAAATCTGCTGGAAAAGCCTGTGGAAGTTTCACGGCGTTCGTACGATATTTGGCGACGCAAAAATGAGCGATTTCCAAGCTCGATGGAATTCGGAGCGAGAGAAACGATGCCCCGTAACGCACATGAGAGCAATCCGGGCCAATTTCTCCCGTTTGATGGGGTCTATGTGTAAAAATTTTGACTTTTTTGAGTGCACGTGCAAATCTGCTGAAAAAGCCTGTGGAAGTTTCACGGCGTTCGTACGATATTTGGCGACGCAAAAATGAGCGATTTCCCAGCTCGAGAGAATTCGGCGCGAGAGAAACGATGCCCCGTAACGCACATGAGAGCAATCCGGGCCAATTTCTCCCGTTTGATGGGGTCTATGTGTAAAAATTTTGACTTTTTTGAGTGCACGTGCAAATCTGCTGGAAAAGCCTGTGGAAGTTTCACGGCGTTCGTACGATATTTGGCGACGCAAAAATGAGCGATTTCCCAGCTCGATGGAATTCGGCGCGAGAGAAACGATGCCCCGTAACGCACATGAGAGCAATCCCGGCCAATTTCTCCCGTTTGATGGGGTCTATGTGTAAAAATTTTGACTTTTTTGAGTGCACGTGCAAATCTGCTGAAAAAGCCTGTGGAAGTTTCACGGCGTTCGTACGATATTTGGCGACGCAAAAATGAGCGATTTCCCAGCTCGATGGAATTCGGAGCGAGAGAAACGATGCCCCGTAACGCACATGAGAGCAATCCCGGCCAATTTCTCCCGTTTGATGGGGTCTATGTGTACAAATTTTGACTTTTTTGAGTGCAGGTGCAAATCTGCTGAAAAAGCCTGTGGAAGTTTCACGGCGTTCGTACGATATTTGGCGACGCAAAAATGAGCGATTTCCCAGCTCGAGAGAATTCGGCGCGAGAGAAACGATGCCCCGTAACGCACATGAGAGCAATCCGGGCCAATTTCTCCCGTTTGATGGGGTCTATGTGTAAAAATTTTGACTTTTTTGAGTGCAGGTGCAAATCTGCTGGAAAAGCCTGTGGAAGTTTCACGGCGTTCGTACGATATTTGGCGACGCAAAAATGAGCGATTTCCAAGCTCGATGGAATTCGGAGCGAGAGAAACGATGCCCCGTAACGCACATGAGAGCAATCCGGGCCAATTTCTCCCGTTTGATGGGGTCTATGTGTAAAAATTTTGACTTTTTTGAGTGCACGTGCAAATCTGCTGAAAAAGCCTGTGGAAGTTTCACGGCGTTCGTACGATATTTGGCGACGCAAAAATGAGCGATTTCCCAGCTCGATGGAATTCGGCGCGAGAGAAACGATGCCCCGTAACGCACATGAGAGCAATCCCGGCCAATTTCTCCCGTTTGATGGGGTCTATGTGTAAAAATTTTGACTTTTTTGAGTGCACGTGCAAATCTGCTGAAAAAGCCTGTGGAAGTTTCACGGCGTTCGTACGATATTTGGCGACGCAAAAATGAGCGATTTCCCAGCTCGATGGAATTCGGAGCGAGAGAAACGATGCCCCGTAACGCACATGAGAGCAATCCCGGCCAATTTCTCCCGTTTGATGGGGTCTATGTGTACAAATTTTGACTTTTTTGAGTGCACGTGCCAATCTGCTGGAAAAGCCTGTGGAAGTTTCACGGCGTTCGTACGATATTTGGCGACGCAAAAATGAGCGATTTCCCAGCTCGATGGAATTCGGCGCGACAGAAACGATGCCCCGTAACGCACATGAGAGCAATCCGGGCCAATTTCTCCCGTTTGATGGGGTCTATGTGTAAAAATTTTGACTTTTTTGAGTGCAGGTGCAAATCTGCTGGAAAAGCCTGTGGAAGTTTCACGGCGTTCGTACGATATTTGGCGACGCAAAAATGAGCGATTTCCAAGCTCGATGGAATTCGGAGCGAGAGAAACGATGCCCCGTAACGCACATGAGAGCAATCCGGGCCAATTTCTCCCGTTTGATGGGGTCTATGTGTAAAAATTTTGACTTTTTTGAGTGCAGGTGCAAATCTGCTGAAAAAGCCTGTGGAAGTTTCACGGCGTTCGTACGATATTTGGCGACGCAAAAATGAGCGATTTCCCAGCTCGAGAGAATTCGGCGCGAGAGAAACGATGCCCCGTAACGCACATGAGAGCAATCCGGGCCAATTTCTCCCGTTTGATGGGGTCTATGTGTAAAAATTTTGACTTTTTTGAGTGCACGTGCAAATCTGCTGGAAAAGCCTGTGGAAGTTTCACGGCGTTCGTACGATATTTGGCGACGCAAAAATGAGCGATTTCCCAGCTCGATGGAATTCGGCGCGAGAGAAACGATGCCCCGTAACGCACATGAGAGCAATCCCGGCCAATTTCTCCCGTTTGATGGGGTCTATGTGTACAAATTTTGACTTTTTTGAGTGCACGTGCAAATCTGCTGAAAAAGCCTGTGGAAGTTTCACGGCGTTCGTACGATATTTGGCGACGCAAAAATGAGCGATTTCCCAGCTCGATGGAATTCGGCGCGAGAGAAACGATGCCCCGTAACGCACATGAGAGCAATCCCGGCCAATTTCTCCCGTTTGATGGGGTCTATGTGTACAAATTTTGACTTTTTTGAGTGCACGTGCAAATCTGCTGAAAAAGCCTGTGGAAGTTTCACGGCGTTCGTACGATATTTGGCGACGCAAAAATGAGCGATTTCCCAGCTCGATGGAATTCGGAGCGAGAGAAACGATGCCCCGTAACGCACATGAGAGCAATCCCGGCCAATTTCTCCCGTTTGATGGGGTCTATGTGTAAAAATTTTGACTTTTTTGAGTGCAGGTGCAAATCTGCTGGAAAAGCCTGTGGAAGTTTCACGGCGTTCGTACGATATTTGGCGACGCAAAAATGAGCGATTTCCAAGCTCGATGGAATTCGGAGCGAGAGAAACGATGCCCCGTAACGCACATGAGAGCAATCCGGGCCAATTTCTCCCGTTTGATGGGGTCTATGTGTAAAAATTTTGACTTTTTTGAGTGCAGGTGCAAATCTGCTGAAAAAGCCTGTGGAAGTTTCACGGCGTTCGTACGATATTTGGCGACGCAAAAATGAGCGATTTCCCAGCTCGAGAGAATTCGGCGCGAGAGAAACGATGCCCCGTAACGCACATGAGAGCAATCCCGGCCAATTTCTCCCGTTTGATGGGGTCTATGTGTAAAAATTTTGACTTTTTTGAGTGCAGGTGCAAATCTGCTGGAAAAGCCTGTGGAAGTTTCACGGCGTTCGTACGATATTTGGCGACGCAAAAATGAGCGATTTCCCAGCTCGATGGAATTCGGCGCGAGAGAAACGATGCCCCGTAACGCACATGAGAGCAATCCCGGCCAATTTCTCCCGTTTGATGGGGTCTATGTGTAAAAATTTTGACTTTTTTGAGTGCACGTGCAAATCTGCTGAAAAAGCCTGTGGAAGTTTCACGGCGTTCGTACGATATTTGGCGACGCAAAAATTAGCGATTTCCCAGCTCGATGGAATTCGGAGCGAGAGAAACGATGCCCCGTAACGCACATGAGAGCAATCCCGGCCAATTTCTCCCGTTTGATGGGGTCTATGTGTACAAATTTTGACTTTTTTGAGTGCACGTGCAAATCTGCTGAAAAAGCCTGTGGAAGTTTCACGGCGTTCGTACGATATTTGGCGACGCAAAAATGAGCGATTTCCCAGCTCGATGGAATTCGGCGCGAGAGAAACGATGCCCCGTAACGCACATGAGAGCAATCCCGGCCAATTTCTCCCGTTTGATGGGGTCTATGTGTACAAATTTTGACTTTTTTGAGTGCACGTGCAAATCTGCTGAAAAAGCCTGTGGAAGTTTCACGGCGTTCGTACGATATTTGGCGACGCAAAAATGAGCGATTTCCCAGCTCGATGGAATTCGGCGCGAGAGAAACGATGCCCCGTAACGCACATGAGAGCAATCCCGGCCAATTTCTCCCGTTTGATGGGGTCTATGTGTACAAATTTTGACTTTTTTGAGTGCACGTGCAAATCTGCTGAAAAAGCCTGTGGAAGTTTCACGGCGTTCGTACGATATTTGGCGACGCAAAAATGAGCGATTTCCCAGCTCGATGGAATTCGGAGCGAGAGAAACGATGCCCCGTAACGCACATGAGAGCAATCCCGGCCAATTTCTCCCGTTTGATGGGGTCTATGTGTAAAAATTTTGACTTTTTTGAGTGCAGGTGCAAATCTGCTGGAAAAGCCTGTGGAAGTTTCACGGCGTTCGTACGATATTTGGCGACGCAAAAATGAGCGATTTCCAAGCTCGATGGAATTCGGAGCGAGAGAAACGATGCCCCGTAACGCACATGAGAGCAATCCGGGCCAATTTCTCCCGTTTGATGGGGTCTATGTGTAAAAATTTTGACTTTTTTGAGTGCAGGTGCAAATCTGCTGAAAAAGCCTGTGGAAGTTTCACGGCGTTCGTACGATATTTGGCGACGCAAAAATGAGCGATTTCCCAGCTCGAGAGAATTCGGCGCGAGAGAAACGATGCCCCGTAACGCACATGAGAGCAATCCGGGCCAATTTCTCCCGTTTGATGGGGTCTATGTGTAAAAATTTTGACTTTTTTGAGTGCAGGTGCAAATCTGCTGGAAAAGCCTGTGGAAGTTTCACGGCGTTCGTACGATATTTGGCGACGCAAAAATGAGCGATTTCCCAGCTCGATGGAATTCGGCGCGAGAGAAACGATGCCCCGTAACGCACATGAGAGCAATCCCGGCCAATTTCTCCCGTTTGATGGGGTCTATGTGTAAAAATTTTGACTTTTTTGAGTGCACGTGCAAATCTGCTGAAAAAGCCTGTGGAAGTTTCACGGCGTTCGTACGATATTTGGCGACGCAAAAATGAGCGATTTCCCAGCTCGAGAGAATTCGGCGCGAGAGAAACGATGCCCCGTAACGCACATGAGAGCAATCCGGGCCAATTTCTCCCGTTTGATGGGGTCTATGTGTAAAAATTTTGACTTTTTTGAGTGCAGGTGCAAATCTGCTGAAAAAGCCTGTGGAAGTTTCACGGCGTTCGTACGATATTTGGCGACGCAAAAATGAGCGATTTCCCAGCTCGAGAGAATTCGGCGCGAGAGAAACGATGCCCCGTAACGCACATGAGAGCAATCCCGGCCAATTTCTCCCGTTTGATGGGGTCTATGTGTAAAAATTTTGACTTTTTTGAGTGCAGGTGCAAATCTGCTGGAAAAGCCTGTGGAAGTTTCACGGCGTTCGTACGATATTTGGCGACGCAAAAATGAGCGATTTCCCAGCTCGATGGAATTCGGCGCGAGAGAAACGATGCCCCGTAACGCACATGAGAGCAATCCCGGCCAATTTCTCCCGTTTGATGGGGTCTATGTGTAAAAATTTTGACTTTTTTGAGTGCACGTGCAAATCTGCTGAAAAAGCCTGTGGAAGTTTCACGGCGTTCGTACGATATTTGGCGACGCAAAAATGAGCGATTTCCCAGCTCGATGGAATTCGGAGCGAGAGAAACGATGCCCCGTAACGCACATGAGAGCAATCCCGGCCAATTTCTCCCGTTTGATGGGGTCTATGTGTACAAATTTTGACTTTTTTGAGTGCACGTGCAAATCTGCTGAAAAAGCCTGTGGAAGTTTCACGGCGTTCGTACGATATTTGGCGACGCAAAAATGAGCGATTTCCCAGCTCGATGGAATTCGGCGCGAGAGAAACGATGCCCCGTAACGCACATGAGAGCAATCCCGGCCAATTTCTCCCGTTTGATGGGGTCTATGTGTACAAATTTTGACTTTTTTGAGTGCACGTGCAAATCTGCTGAAAAAGCCTGTGGAAGTTTCACGGCGTTCGTACGATATTTGGCGACGCAAAAATGAGCGATTTCCCAGCTCGATGGAATTCGGCGCGAGAGAAACGATGCCCCGTAACGCACATGAGAGCAATCCCGGCCAATTTCTCCCGTTTGATGGGGTCTATGTGTACAAATTTTGACTTTTTTGAGTGCACGTGCAAATCTGCTGAAAAAGCCTGTGGAAGTTTCACGGCGTTCGTACGATATTTGGCGACGCAAAAATGAGCGATTTCCCAGCTCGATGGAATTCGGAGCGAGAGAAACGATGCCCCGTAACGCACATGAGAGCAATCCCGGCCAATTTCTCCCGTTTGATGGGGTCTATGTGTAAAAATTTTGACTTTTTTGAGTGCAGGTGCAAATCTGCTGGAAAAGCCTGTGGAAGTTTCACGGCGTTCGTACGATATTTGGCGACGCAAAAATGAGCGATTTCCAAGCTCGATGGAATTCGGAGCGAGAGAAACGATGCCCCGTAACGCACATGAGAGCAATCCGGGCCAATTTCTCCCGTTTGATGGGGTCTATGTGTAAAAATTTTGACTTTTTTGAGTGCAGGTGCAAATCTGCTGAAAAAGCCTGTGGAAGTTTCACGGCGTTCGTACGATATTTGGCGACGCAAAAATGAGCGATTTCCCAGCTCGAGAGAATTCGGCGCGAGAGAAACGATGCCCCGTAACGCACATGAGAGCAATCCGGGCCAATTTCTCCCGTTTGATGGGGTCTATGTGTAAAAATTTTGACTTTTTTGAGTGCAGGTGCAAATCTGCTGGAAAAGCCTGTGGAAGTTTCACGGCGTTCGTACGATATTTGGCGACGCAAAAATGAGCGATTTCCCAGCTCGATGGAATTCGGCGCGAGAGAAACGATGCCCCGTAACGCACATGAGAGCAATCCCGGCCAATTTCTCCCGTTTGATGGGGTCTATGTGTAAAAATTTTGACTTTTTTGAGTGCACGTGCAAATCTGCTGAAAAAGCCTGTGGAAGTTTCACGGCGTTCGTACGATATTTGGCGACGCAAAAATGAGCGATTTCCCAGCTCGATGGAATTCGGAGCGAGAGAAACGATGCCCCGTAACGCACATGAGAGCAATCCCGGCCAATTTCTCCCGTTTGATGGGGTCTATGTGTACAAATTTTGACTTTTTTGAGTGCACGTGCAAATCTGCTGAAAAAGCCTGTGGAAGTTTCACGGCGTTCGTACGATATTTGGCGACGCAAAAATGAGCGATTTCCCAGCTCGATGGAATTCGGCGCGAGAGAAACGATGCCCCGTAACGCACATGAGAGCAATCCCGGCCAATTTCTCCCGTTTGATGGGGTCTATGTGTACAAATTTTGACTTTTTTGAGTGCACGTGCAAATCTGCTGAAAAAGCCTGTGGAAGTTTCACGGCGTTCGTACGATATTTGGCGACGCAAAAATGAGCGATTTCCCAGCTCGATGGAATTCGGAGCGAGAGAAACGATGCCCCGTAACGCACATGAGAGCAATCCCGGCCAATTTCTCCCGTTTGATGGGGTCTATGTGTAAAAATTTTGACTTTTTTGAGTGCAGGTGCAAATCTGCTGGAAAAGCCTGTGGAAGTTTCACGGCGTTCGTACGATATTTGGCGACGCAAAAATGAGCGATTTCCAAGCTCGATGGAATTCGGAGCGAGAGAAACGATGCCCCGTAACGCACATGAGAGCAATCCGGGCCAATTTCTCCCGTTTGATGGGGTCTATGTGTAAAAATTTTGACTTTTTTGAGTGCAGGTGCAAATCTGCTGGAAAAGCCTGTGGAAGTTTCACGGCGTTCGTACGATATTTGGCGACGCAAAAATGAGCGATTTCCAAGCTCGATGGAATTCGGAGCGAGAGAAACGATGCCCCGTAACGCACATGAGAGCAATCCGGGCCAATTTCTCCCGTTTGATGGGGTCTATGTGTAAAAATTTTGACTTTTTTGAGTGCAGGTGCAAATCTGCTGAAAAAGCCTGTGGAAGTTTCACGGCGTTCGTACGATATTTGGCGACGCAAAAATGAGCGATTTCCCAGCTCGAGAGAATTCGGCGCGAGAGAAACGATGCCCCGTAACGCACATGAGAGCAATCCGGGCCAATTTCTCCCGTTTGATGGGGTCTATGTGTAAAAATTTTGACTTTTTTGAGTGCACGTGCAAATCTGCTGGAAAAGCCTGTGGAAGTTTCACGGCGTTCGTACGATATTTGGCGACGCAAAAATGAGCGATTTCCCAGCTCGATGGAATTCGGCGCGAGAGAAACGATGCCCCGTAACGCACATGAGAGCAATCCCGGCCAATTTCTCCCGTTTGATGGGGTCTATGTGTAAAAATTTTGACTTTTTTGAGTGCACGTGCAAATCTGCTGAAAAAGCCTGTGGAAGTTTCACGGCGTTCGTACGATATTTGGCGACGCAAAAATGAGCGATTTCCCAGCTCGATGGAATTCGGAGCGAGAGAAACGATGCCCCGTAACGCACATGAGAGCAATCCCGGCCAATTTCTCCCGTTTGATGGGGTCTATGTGTACAAATTTTGACTTTTTTGAGTGCAGGTGCAAATCTGCTGAAAAAGCCTGTGGAAGTTTCACGGCGTTCGTACGATATTTGGCGACGCAAAAATGAGCGATTTCCCAGCTCGAGAGAATTCGGCGCGAGAGAAACGATGCCCCGTAACGCACATGAGAGCAATCCGGGCCAATTTCTCCCGTTTGATGGGGTCTATGTGTAAAAATTTTGACTTTTTTGAGTGCAGGTGCAAATCTGCTGGAAAAGCCTGTGGAAGTTTCACGGCGTTCGTACGATATTTGGCGACGCAAAAATGAGCGATTTCCAAGCTCGATGGAATTCGGAGCGAGAGAAACGATGCCCCGTAACGCACATGAGAGCAATCCGGGCCAATTTCTCCCGTTTGATGGGGTCTATGTGTAAAAATTTTGACTTTTTTGAGTGCACGTGCAAATCTGCTGAAAAAGCCTGTGGAAGTTTCACGGCGTTCGTACGATATTTGGCGACGCAAAAATGAGCGATTTCCCAGCTCGATGGAATTCGGCGCGAGAGAAACGATGCCCCGTAACGCACATGAGAGCAATCCCGGCCAATTTCTCCCGTTTGATGGGGTCTATGTGTAAAAATTTTGACTTTTTTGAGTGCACGTGCAAATCTGCTGAAAAAGCCTGTGGAAGTTTCACGGCGTTCGTACGATATTTGGCGACGCAAAAATGAGCGATTTCCCAGCTCGATGGAATTCGGAGCGAGAGAAACGATGCCCCGTAACGCACATGAGAGCAATCCCGGCCAATTTCTCCCGTTTGATGGGGTCTATGTGTACAAATTTTGACTTTTTTGAGTGCACGTGCCAATCTGCTGGAAAAGCCTGTGGAAGTTTCACGGCGTTCGTACGATATTTGGCGACGCAAAAATGAGCGATTTCCCAGCTCGATGGAATTCGGCGCGACAGAAACGATGCCCCGTAACGCACATGAGAGCAATCCGGGCCAATTTCTCCCGTTTGATGGGGTCTATGTGTAAAAATTTTGACTTTTTTGAGTGCAGGTGCAAATCTGCTGGAAAAGCCTGTGGAAGTTTCACGGCGTTCGTACGATATTTGGCGACGCAAAAATGAGCGATTTCCAAGCTCGATGGAATTCGGAGCGAGAGAAACGATGCCCCGTAACGCACATGAGAGCAATCCCGGCCAATTTCTCCCGTTTGATGGGGTCTATGTGTACAAATTTTGACTTTTTTGAGTGCACGTGCAAATCTGCTGAAAAAGCCTGTGGAAGTTTCACGGCGTTCGTACGATATTTGGCGACGCAAAAATGAGCGATTTCCCAGCTCGATGGAATTCGGAGCGAGAGAAACGATGCCCCGTAACGCACATGAGAGCAATCCCGGCCAATTTCTCCCGTTTGATGGGGTCTATGTGTAAAAATTTTGACTTTTTTGAGTGCAGGTGCAAATCTGCTGGAAAAGCCTGTGGAAGTTTCACGGCGTTCGTACGATATTTGGCGACGCAAAAATGAGCGATTTCCAAGCTCGATGGAATTCGGAGCGAGAGAAACGATGCCCCGTAACGCACATGAGAGCAATCCGGGCCAATTTCTCCCGTTTGATGGGGTCTATGTGTAAAAATTTTGACTTTTTTGAGTGCAGGTGCAAATCTGCTGAAAAAGCCTGTGGAAGTTTCACGGCGTTCGTACGATATTTGGCGACGCAAAAATGAGCGATTTCCCAGCTCGAGAGAATTCGGCGCGAGAGAAACGATGCCCCGTAACGCACATGAGAGCAATCCGGGCCAATTTCTCCCGTTTGATGGGGTCTATGTGTAAAAATTTTGACTTTTTTGAGTGCACGTGCAAATCTGCTGGAAAAGCCTGTGGAAGTTTCACGGCGTTCGTACGATATTTGGCGACGCAAAAATGAGCGATTTCCCAGCTCGATGGAATTCGGCGCGAGAGAAACGATGCCCCGTAACGCACATGAGAGCAATCCCGGCCAATTTCTCCCGTTTGATGGGGTCTATGTGTAAAAATTTTGACTTTTTTGAGTGCACGTGCAAATCTGCTGAAAAAGCCTGTGGAAGTTTCACGGCGTTCGTACGATATTTGGCGACGCAAAAATGAGCGATTTCCCAGCTCGATGGAATTCGGAGCGAGAGAAACGATGCCCCGTAACGCACATGAGAGCAATCCCGGCCAATTTCTCCCGTTTGATGGGGTCTATGTGTACAAATTTTGACTTTTTTGAGTGCACGTGCAAATCTGCTGAAAAAGCCTGTGGAAGTTTCACGGCGTTCGTACGATATTTGGCGACGCAAAAATGAGCGATTTCCCAGCTCGATGGAATTCGGCGCGAGAGAAACGATGCCCCGTAACGCACATGAGAGCAATCCCGGCCAATTTCTCCCGTTTGATGGGGTCTATGTGTAAAAATTTTGACTTTTTTGAGTGCACGTGCAAATCTGCTGAAAAAGCCTGTGGAAGTTTCACGGCGTTCGTACGATATTTGGCGACGCAAAAATGAGCGATTTCCCAGCTCGATGGAATTCGGCGCGACAGAAACGATGCCCCGTAACGCACATGAGAGCAATCCGGGCCAATTTCTCCCGTTTGATGGGGTCTATGTGTAAAAATTTTGACTTTTTTGAGTGCACGTGCAAATCTGCTGAAAAAGCCTGTGGAAGTTTCACGGCGTTCGTACGATATTTGGCGACGCAAAAATGAGCGATTTCCCAGCTCGAGAGAATTCGGCGCGAGAGAAACGATGCCCCGTAACGCACATGAGAGCAATCCGGGCCAATTTCTCCCGTTTGATGGGGTCTATGTGTACAAATTTTGACTTTTTTGAGTGCACGTGCAAATCTGCTGAAAAAGCCTGTGGAAGTTTCACGGCGTTCGTACGATATTTGGCGACGCAAAAATGAGCGATTTCCCAGCTCGATGGAATTCGGCGCGACAGAAACGATGCCCCGTAACGCACATGAGAGCAATCCGGGCCAATTTCTCCCGTTTGATGGGGTCTATGTGTAAAAATTTTGACTTTTTTGAGTGCACGTGCAAATCTGCTGAAAAAGCCTGTGGAAGTTTCACGGCGTTCGTACGATATTTGGCGACGCAAAAATGAGCGATTTCCCAGCTCGAGAGAATTCGGCGCGAGAGAAACGATGCCCCGTAACGCACATGAGAGCAATCCGGGCCAATTTCTCCCGTTTGATGGGGTCTATGTGTAAAAATTTTGACTTTTTTGAGTGCAGGTGCAAATCTGCTGAAAAAGCCTGTGGAAGTTTCACGGCGTTCGTACGATATTTGGCGACGCAAAAATGAGCGATTTCCCAGCTCGATGGAATTCGGCGCGAGAGAAACGATGCCCCGTAACGCACATGAGAGCAATCCGGGCCAATTTCTCCCGTTTGATGGGGTCTATGTGTAAAAATTTTGACTTTTTTGAGTGCACGTGCAAATCTGCTGAAAAAGCCTGTGGAAGTTTCACGGCGTTCGTACGATATTTGGCGACGCAAAAATGAGCGATTTCCCAGCTCGAGAGAATTCGGCGCGAGAGAAACGATGCCCCGTAACGCACATGAGAGCAATCCGGGCCAATTTCTCCCGTTTGATGGGGTCTATGTGTAAAAATTTTGACTTTTTTGAGTGCAGGTGCAAATCTGCTGGAAAAGCCTGTGGAAGTTTCATCCGACGAAAAAAGCACGTTCTCGAGAAAGCAGGAGAGCTAAGTCATTCACAAATTAGCTGGATTTGGCTTGTGGTTCGTTTCCCAAGTAACAGAGCGGCATCAACCTTTAAGTGCACGCCAGTACATCCCCGTGGGATACAGGGGGTCTCGGCGGACTTTGCTCGGGGGAAAAACGTCGAGGTGAGCCGCCTGGCCATGCTGTTCATGGGTCTCTCCTTTTTAAGTTTCGCCTGCCAATTTATTTTCTCTAGCGGTTTTATACACTAGCACTCGATGTTTTGGGAAAGGAATACAATTGTTCAAAAAACGTCTTCGCAATTCATGTCGTTAGATTGCTAATGAAAATTCGTAAAAAAACGTACACGCCATACATGTTCTTTGCTTC
>NW_027620601.1:25000-40000 GCF_964198595.1 Lampetra fluviatilis | reverse complement strand
GGGGTCTATGTGTAAAAATTTTGACTTTTTTGAGTGCACGTGCAAATCTGCTGAAAAAGCCTGTGGAAGTTTCACGGCGTTCGTACGATATTTGGCGACGCAAAAATGAGCGATTTCCCAGCTCGATGGAATTCGGCGCGAGAGAAACGATGCCCCGTAACGCACATGAGAGCAATCCCGGCCAATTTCTCCCGTTTGATGGGGTCTATGTGTAAAAATTTTGACTTTTTTGAGTGCACGTGCAAATCTGCTGAAAAAGCCTGTGGAAGTTTCACGGCGTTCGTACGATATTTGGCGACGCAAAAATGAGCGATTTCCCAGCTCGATGGAATTCGGCGCGAGAGAAACGATGCCCCGTAACGCACATGAGAGCAATCCCGGCCAATTTCTCCCGTTTGATGGGGTCTATGTGTACAAATTTTGACTTTTTTGAGTGCACGTGCAAATCTGCTGAAAAAGCCTGTGGAAGTTTCACGGCGTTCGTACGATATTTGGCGACGCAAAAATGAGCGATTTCCCAGCTCGATGGAATTCGGAGCGAGAGAAACGATGCCCCGTAACGCACATGAGAGCAATCCCGGCCAATTTCTCCCGTTTGATGGGGTCTATGTGTACAAATTTTGACTTTTTTGAGTGCACGTGCCAATCTGCTGGAAAAGCCTGTGGAAGTTTCACGGCGTTCGTACGATATTTGGCGACGCAAAAATGAGCGATTTCCCAGCTCGATGGAATTCGGCGCGACAGAAACGATGCCCCGTAACGCACATGAGAGCAATCCGGGCCAATTTCTCCCGTTTGATGGGGTCTATGTGTAAAAATTTTGACTTTTTTGAGTGCAGGTGCAAATCTGCTGGAAAAGCCTGTGGAAGTTTCACGGCGTTCGTACGATATTTGGCGACGCAAAAATGAGCGATTTCCAAGCTCGATGGAATTCGGAGCGAGAGAAACGATGCCCCGTAACGCACATGAGAGCAATCCGGGCCAATTTCTCCCGTTTGATGGGGTCTATGTGTAAAAATTTTGACTTTTTTGAGTGCAGGTGCAAATCTGCTGAAAAAGCCTGTGGAAGTTTCACGGCGTTCGTACGATATTTGGCGACGCAAAAATGAGCGATTTCCCAGCTCGAGAGAATTCGGCGCGAGAGAAACGATGCCCCGTAACGCACATGAGAGCAATCCGGGCCAATTTCTCCCGTTTGATGGGGTCTATGTGTAAAAATTTTGACTTTTTTGAGTGCACGTGCAAATCTGCTGGAAAAGCCTGTGGAAGTTTCACGGCGTTCGTACGATATTTGGCGACGCAAAAATGAGCGATTTCCCAGCTCGAGAGAATTCGGCGCGAGAGAAACGATGCCCCGTAACGCACATGAGAGCAATCCGGGCCAATTTCTCCCGTTTGATGGGGTCTATGTGTAAAAATTTTGACTTTTTTGAGTGCACGTGCAAATCTGCTGGAAAAGCCTGTGGAAGTTTCACGGCGTTCGTACGATATTTGGCGACGCAAAAATGAGCGATTTCCCAGCTCGATGGAATTCGGCGCGAGAGAAACGATGCCCCGTAACGCACATGAGAGCAATCCCGGCCAATTTCTCCCGTTTGATGGGGTCTATGTGTAAAAATTTTGACTTTTTTGAGTGCACGTGCAAATCTGCTGAAAAAGCCTGTGGAAGTTTCACGGCGTTCGTACGATATTTGGCGACGCAAAAATGAGCGATTTCCCAGCTCGATGGAATTCGGAGCGAGAGAAACGATGCCCCGTAACGCACATGAGAGCAATCCCGGCCAATTTCTCCCGTTTGATGGGGTCTATGTGTACAAATTTTGACTTTTTTGAGTGCACGTGCAAATCTGCTGAAAAAGCCTGTGGAAGTTTCACGGCGTTCGTACGATATTTGGCGACGCAAAAATGAGCGATTTCCCAGCTCGAGAGAATTCGGCGCGAGAGAAACGATGCCCCGTAACGCACATGAGAGCAATCCGGGCCAATTTCTCCCGTTTGATGGGGTCTATGTGTAAAAATTTTGACTTTTTTGAGTGCACGTGCAAATCTGCTGAAAAAGCCTGTGGAAGTTTCACGGCGTTCGTACGATATTTGGCGACGCAAAAATGAGCGATTTCCCAGCTCGATGGAATTCGGCGCGAGAGAAACGATGCCCCGTAACGCACATGAGAGCAATCCGGGCCAATTTCTCCCGTTTGATGGGGTCTATGTGTAAAAATTTTGACTTTTTTGAGTGCAGGTGCAAATCTGCTGGAAAAGCCTGTGGAAGTTTCACGGCGTTCGTACGATATTTGGCGACGCAAAAATGAGCGATTTCCAAGCTCGATGGAATTCGGAGCGAGAGAAACGATGCCCCGTAACGCACATGAGAGCAATCCGGGCCAATTTCTCCCGTTTGATGGGGTCTATGTGTACAAATTTTGACTTTTTTGAGTGCACGTGCCAATCTGCTGGAAAAGCCTGTGGAAGTTTCACGGCGTTCGTACGATATTTGGCGACGCAAAAATGAGCGATTTCCCAGCTCGATGGAATTCGGCGCGAGAGAAACGATGCCCCGTAACGCACATGAGAGCAATCCCGGCCAATTTCTCCCGTTTGATGGGGTCTATGTGTAAAAATTTTGACTTTTTTGAGTGCAGGTGCAAATCTGCTGAAAAAGCCTGTGGAAGTTTCACGGCGTTCGTACGATATTTGGCGACGCAAAAATGAGCGATTTCCCAGCTCGAGAGAATTCGGCGCGAGAGAAACGATGCCCCGTAACGCACATGAGAGCAATCCGGGCCAATTTCTCCCGTTTGATGGGGTCTATGTGTAAAAATTTTGACTTTTTTGAGTGCAGGTGCAAATCTGCTGGAAAAGCCTGTGGAAGTTTCACGGCGTTCGTACGATATTTGGCGACGCAAAAATGAGCGATTTCCCAGCTCGATGGAATTCGGAGCGAGAGAAACGATGCCCCGTAACGCACATGAGAGCAATCCCGGCCAATTTCTCCCGTTTGATGGGGTCTATGTGTACAAATTTTGACTTTTTTGAGTGCACGTGCCAATCTGCTGGAAAAGCCTGTGGAAGTTTCACGGCGTTCGTACGATATTTGGCGACGCAAAAATGAGCGATTTCCCAGCTCGATGGAATTCGGCGCGAGAGAAACGATGCCCCGTAACGCACATGAGAGCAATCCCGGCCAATTTCTCCCGTTTGATGGGGTCTATGTGTAAAAATTTTGACTTTTTTGAGTGCACGTGCAAATCTGCTGAAAAAGCCTGTGGAAGTTTCACGGCGTTCGTACGATATTTGGCGACGCAAAAATGAGCGATTTCCCAGCTCGATGGAATTCGGAGCGAGAGAAACGATGCCCCGTAACGCACATGAGAGCAATCCCGGCCAATTTCTCCCGTTTGATGGGGTCTATGTGTAAAAATTTTGACTTTTTTGAGTGCACGTGCAAATCTGCTGGAAAAGCCTGTGGAAGTTTCACGGCGTTCGTACGATATTTGGCGACGCAAAAATGAGCGATTTCCCAGCTCGATGGAATTCGGCGCGACAGAAACGATGCCCCGTAACGCACATGAGAGCAATCCGGGCCAATTTCTCCCGTTTGATGGGGTCTATGTGTAAAAATTTTGACTTTTTTGAGTGCACGTGCAAATCTGCTGAAAAAGCCTGTGGAAGTTTCACGGCGTTCGTACGATATTTGGCGACGCAAAAATGAGCGATTTCCCAGCTCGAGAGAATTCGGCGCGAGAGAAACGATGCCCCGTAACGCACATGAGAGCAATCCGGGCCAATTTCTCCCGTTTGATGGGGTCTATGTGTACAAATTTTGACTTTTTTGAGTGCACGTGCAAATCTGCTGAAAAAGCCTGTGGAAGTTTCACGGCGTTCGTACGATATTTGGCGACGCAAAAATGAGCGATTTCCCAGCTCGATGGAATTCGGCGCGAGAGAAACGATGCCCCGTAACGCACATGAGAGCAATCCCGGCCAATTTCTCCCGTTTGATGGGGTCTATGTGTAAAAATTTTGACTTTTTTGAGTGCACGTGCAAATCTGCTGGAAAAGCCTGTGGAAGTTTCACGGCGTTCGTACGATATTTGGCGACGCAAAAATGAGCGATTTCCCAGCTCGATGGAATTCGGCGCGACAGAAACGATGCCCCGTAACGCACATGAGAGCAATCCGGGCCAATTTCTCCCGTTTGATGGGGTCTATGTGTAAAAATTTTGACTTTTTTGAGTGCACGTGCAAATCTGCTGAAAAAGCCTGTGGAAGTTTCACGGCGTTCGTACGATATTTGGCGACGCAAAAATGAGCGATTTCCCAGCTCGAGAGAATTCGGCGCGAGAGAAACGATGCCCCGTAACGCACATGAGAGCAATCCGGGCCAATTTCTCCCGTTTGATGGGGTCTATGTGTAAAAATTTTGACTTTTTTGAGTGCACGTGCAAATCTGCTGGAAAAGCCTGTGGAAGTTTCACGGCGTTCGTACGATATTTGGCGACGCAAAAATGAGCGATTTCCCAGCTCGATGGAATTCGGAGCGAGAGAAACGATGCCCCGTAACGCACATGAGAGCAATCCCGGCCAATTTCTCCCGTTTGATGGGGTCTATGTGTACAAATTTTGACTTTTTTGAGTGCACGTGCCAATCTGCTGGAAAAGCCTGTGGAAGTTTCACGGCGTTCGTACGATATTTGGCGACGCAAAAATGAGCGATTTCCCAGCTCGATGGAATTCGGCGCGACAGAAACGATGCCCCGTAACGCACATGAGAGCAATCCGGGCCAATTTCTCCCGTTTGATGGGGTCTATGTGTAAAAATTTTGACTTTTTTGAGTGCAGGTGCAAATCTGCTGGAAAAGCCTGTGGAAGTTTCACGGCGTTCGTACGATATTTGGCGACGCAAAAATGAGCGATTTCCAAGCTCGATGGAATTCGGAGCGAGAGAAACGATGCCCCGTAACGCACATGAGAGCAATCCGGGCCAATTTCTCCCGTTTGATGGGGTCTATGTGTAAAAATTTTGACTTTTTTGAGTGCTCGTGCAAATCTGCTGAAAAAGCCTGTGGAAGTTTCACGGCGTTCGTACGATATTTGGCGACGCAAAAATGAGCGATTTCCCAGCTCGAGAGAATTCGGCGCGAGAGAAACGATGCCCCGTAACGCACATGAGAGCAATCCGGGCCAATTTCTCCCGTTTGATGGGGTCTATGTGTAAAAATTTTGACTTTTTTGAGTGCACGTGCAAATCTGCTGGAAAAGCCTGTGGAAGTTTCACGGCGTTCGTACGATATTTGGCGACGCAAAAATGAGCGATTTCCCAGCTCGATGGAATTCGGCGCGAGAGAAACGATGCCCCGTAACGCACATGAGAGCAATCCCGGCCAATTTCTCCCGTTTGATGGGGTCTATGTGTAAAAATTTTGACTTTTTTGAGTGCACGTGCAAATCTGCTGAAAAAGCCTGTGGAAGTTTCACGGCGTTCGTACGATATTTGGCGACGCAAAAATGAGCGATTTCCCAGCTCGATGGAATTCGGAGCGAGAGAAACGATGCCCCGTAACGCACATGAGAGCAATCCCGGCCAATTTCTCCCGTTTGATGGGGTCTATGTGTACAAATTTTGACTTTTTTGAGTGCAGGTGCAAATCTGCTGAAAAAGCCTGTGGAAGTTTCACGGCGTTCGTACGATATTTGGCGACGCAAAAATGAGCGATTTCCCAGCTCGAGAGAATTCGGCGCGAGAGAAACGATGCCCCGTAACGCACATGAGAGCAATCCGGGCCAATTTCTCCCGTTTGATGGGGTCTATGTGTAAAAATTTTGACTTTTTTGAGTGCAGGTGCAAATCTGCTGGAAAAGCCTGTGGAAGTTTCACGGCGTTCGTACGATATTTGGCGACGCAAAAATGAGCGATTTCCAAGCTCGATGGAATTCGGAGCGAGAGAAACGATGCCCCGTAACGCACATGAGAGCAATCCGGGCCAATTTCTCCCGTTTGATGGGGTCTATGTGTAAAAATTTTGACTTTTTTGAGTGCACGTGCAAATCTGCTGAAAAAGCCTGTGGAAGTTTCACGGCGTTCGTACGATATTTGGCGACGCAAAAATGAGCGATTTCCCAGCTCGATGGAATTCGGCGCGAGAGAAACGATGCCCCGTAACGCACATGAGAGCAATCCCGGCCAATTTCTCCCGTTTGATGGGGTCTATGTGTAAAAATTTTGACTTTTTTGAGTGCACGTGCAAATCTGCTGAAAAAGCCTGTGGAAGTTTCACGGCGTTCGTACGATATTTGGCGACGCAAAAATGAGCGATTTCCCAGCTCGATGGAATTCGGCGCGAGAGAAACGATGCCCCGTAACGCACATGAGAGCAATCCCGGCCAATTTCTCCCGTTTGATGGGGTCTATGTGTACAAATTTTGACTTTTTTGAGTGCACGTGCAAATCTGCTGAAAAAGCCTGTGGAAGTTTCACGGCGTTCGTACGATATTTGGCGACGCAAAAATGAGCGATTTCCCAGCTCGATGGAATTCGGAGCGAGAGAAACGATGCCCCGTAACGCACATGAGAGCAATCCCGGCCAATTTCTCCCGTTTGATGGGGTCTATGTGTACAAATTTTGACTTTTTTGAGTGCACGTGCCAATCTGCTGGAAAAGCCTGTGGAAGTTTCACGGCGTTCGTACGATATTTGGCGACGCAAAAATGAGCGATTTCCCAGCTCGATGGAATTCGGCGCGACAGAAACGATGCCCCGTAACGCACATGAGAGCAATCCGGGCCAATTTCTCCCGTTTGATGGGGTCTATGTGTAAAAATTTTGACTTTTTGAGTGCAGGTGCAAATCTGCTGGAAAAGCCTGTGGAAGTTTCACGGCGTTCGTACGATATTTGGCGACGCAAAAATGAGCGATTTCCAAGCTCGATGGAATTCGGAGCGAGAGAAACGATGCCCCGTAACGCACATGAGAGCAATCCGGGCCAATTTCTCCCGTTTGATGGGGTCTATGTGTAAAAATTTTGACTTTTTTGAGTGCAGGTGCAAATCTGCTGAAAAAGCCTGTGGAAGTTTCACGGCGTTCGTACGATATTTGGCGACGCAAAAATGAGCGATTTCCCAGCTCGAGAGAATTCGGCGCGAGAGAAACGATGCCCCGTAACGCACATGAGAGCAATCCGGGCCAATTTCTCCCGTTTGATGGGGTCTATGTGTAAAAATTTTGACTTTTTTGAGTGCACGTGCAAATCTGCTGAAAAAGCCTGTGGAAGTTTCACGGCGTTCGTACGATATTTGGCGACGCAAAAATGAGCGATTTCCCAGCTCGAGAGAATTCGGCGCGAGAGAAACGATGCCCCGTAACGCACATGAGAGCAATCCGGGCCAATTTCTCCCGTTTGATGGGGTCTATGTGTAAAAATTTTGACTTTTTTGAGTGCACGTGCAAATCTGCTGGAAAAGCCTGTGGAAGTTTCACGGCGTTCGTACGATATTTGGCGACGCAAAAATGAGCGATTTCCCAGCTCGATGGAATTCGGCGCGAGAGAAACGATGCCCCGTAACGCACATGAGAGCAATCCCGGCCAATTTCTCCCGTTTGATGGGGTCTATGTGTAAAAATTTTGACTTTTTTGAGTGCACGTGCAAATCTGCTGAAAAAGCCTGTGGAAGTTTCACGGCGTTCGTACGATATTTGGCGACGCAAAAATGAGCGATTTCCCAGCTCGATGGAATTCGGAGCGAGAGAAACGATGCCCCGTAACGCACATGAGAGCAATCCCGGCCAATTTCTCCCGTTTGATGGGGTCTATGTGTACAAATTTTGACTTTTTTGAGTGCAGGTGCAAATCTGCTGAAAAAGCCTGTGGAAGTTTCACGGCGTTCGTACGATATTTGGCGACGCAAAAATGAGCGATTTCCCAGCTCGAGAGAATTCGGCGCGAGAGAAACGATGCCCCGTAACGCACATGAGAGCAATCCGGGCCAATTTCTCCCGTTTGATGGGGTCTATGTGTAAAAATTTTGACTTTTTTGAGTGCAGGTGCAAATCTGCTGGAAAAGCCTGTGGAAGTTTCACGGCGTTCGTACGATATTTGGCGACGCAAAAATGAGCGATTTCCAAGCTCGATGGAATTCGGAGCGAGAGAAACGATGCCCCGTAACGCACATGAGAGCAATCCGGGCCAATTTCTCCCGTTTGATGGGGTCTATGTGTAAAAATTTTGACTTTTTTGAGTGCACGTGCAAATCTGCTGAAAAAGCCTGTGGAAGTTTCACGGCGTTCGTACGATATTTGGCGACGCAAAAATGAGCGATTTCCCAGCTCGATGGAATTCGGCGCGAGAGAAACGATGCCCCGTAACGCACATGAGAGCAATCCCGGCCAATTTCTCCCGTTTGATGGGGTCTATGTGTAAAAATTTTGACTTTTTTGAGTGCACGTGCAAATCTGCTGAAAAAGCCTGTGGAAGTTTCACGGCGTTCGTACGATATTTGGCGACGCAAAAATGAGCGATTTCCCAGCTCGATGGAATTCGGCGCGAGAGAAACGATGCCCCGTAACGCACATGAGAGCAATCCCGGCCAATTTCTCCCGTTTGATGGGGTCTATGTGTACAAATTTTGACTTTTTTGAGTGCACGTGCAAATCTGCTGAAAAAGCCTGTGGAAGTTTCACGGCGTTCGTACGATATTTGGCGACGCAAAAATGAGCGATTTCCCAGCTCGATGGAATTCGGAGCGAGAGAAACGATGCCCCGTAACGCACATGAGAGCAATCCCGGCCAATTTCTCCCGTTTGATGGGGTCTATGTGTACAAATTTTGACTTTTTTGAGTGCACGTGCCAATCTGCTGGAAAAGCCTGTGGAAGTTTCACGGCGTTCGTACGATATTTGGCGACGCAAAAATGAGCGATTTCCCAGCTCGATGGAATTCGGCGCGACAGAAACGATGCCCCGTAACGCACATGAGAGCAATCCGGGCCAATTTCTCCCGTTTGATGGGGTCTATGTGTAAAAATTTTGACTTTTTTGAGTGCAGGTGCAAATCTGCTGGAAAAGCCTGTGGAAGTTTCACGGCGTTCGTACGATATTTGGCGACGCAAAAATGAGCGATTTCCAAGCTCGATGGAATTCGGAGCGAGAGAAACGATGCCCCGTAACGCACATGAGAGCAATCCGGGCCAATTTCTCCCGTTTGATGGGGTCTATGTGTAAAAATTTTGACTTTTTTGAGTGCAGGTGCAAATCTGCTGAAAAAGCCTGTGGAAGTTTCACGGCGTTCGTACGATATTTGGCGACGCAAAAATGAGCGATTTCCCAGCTCGAGAGAATTCGGCGCGAGAGAAACGATGCCCCGTAACGCACATGAGAGCAATCCGGGCCAATTTCTCCCGTTTGATGGGGTCTATGTGTAAAAATTTTGACTTTTTTGAGTGCACGTGCAAATCTGCTGGAAAAGCCTGTGGAAGTTTCACGGCGTTCGTACGATATTTGGCGACGCAAAAATGAGCGATTTCCCAGCTCGATGGAATTCGGCGCGAGAGAAACGATGCCCCGTAACGCACATGAGAGCAATCCCGGCCAATTTCTCCCGTTTGATGGGGTCTATGTGTAAAAATTTTGACTTTTTTGAGTGCACGTGCAAATCTGCTGAAAAAGCCTGTGGAAGTTTCACGGCGTTCGTACGATATTTGGCGACGCAAAAATGAGCGATTTCCCAGCTCGATGGAATTCGGAGCGAGAGAAACGATGCCCCGTAACGCACATGAGAGCAATCCCGGCCAATTTCTCCCGTTTGATGGGGTCTATGTGTACAAATTTTGACTTTTTTGAGTGCAGGTGCAAATCTGCTGAAAAAGCCTGTGGAAGTTTCACGGCGTTCGTACGATATTTGGCGACGCAAAAATGAGCGATTTCCCAGCTCGATGGAATTCGGCGCGACAGAAACGATGCCCCGTAACGCACATGAGAGCAATCCGGGCCAATTTCTCCCGTTTGATGGGGTCTATGTGTAAAAATTTTGACTTTTTTGAGTGCAGGTGCAAATCTGCTGGAAAAGCCTGTGGAAGTTTCACGGCGTTCGTACGATATTTGGCGACGCAAAAATGAGCGATTTCCAAGCTCGATGGAATTCGGAGCGAGAGAAACGATGCCCCGTAACGCACATGAGAGCAATCCGGGCCAATTTCTCCCGTTTGATGGGGTCTATGTGTAAAAATTTTGACTTTTTTGAGTGCAGGTGCAAATCTGCTGAAAAAGCCTGTGGAAGTTTCACGGCGTTCGTACGATATTTGGCGACGCAAAAATGAGCGATTTCCCAGCTCGAGAGAATTCGGCGCGAGAGAAACGATGCCCCGTAACGCACATGAGAGCAATCCGGGCCAATTTCTCCCGTTTGATGGGGTCTATGTGTAAAAATTTTGACTTTTTTGAGTGCACGTGCAAATCTGCTGGAAAAGCCTGTGGAAGTTTCACGGCGTTCGTACGATATTTGGCGACGCAAAAATGAGCGATTTCCCAGCTCGATGGAATTCGGCGCGAGAGAAACGATGCCCCGTAACGCACATGAGAGCAATCCCGGCCAATTTCTCCCGTTTGATGGGGTCTATGTGTAAAAATTTTGACTTTTTTGAGTGCACGTGCAAATCTGCTGAAAAAGCCTGTGGAAGTTTCACGGCGTTCGTACGATATTTGGCGACGCAAAAATGAGCGATTTCCCAGCTCGATGGAATTCGGAGCGAGAGAAACGATGCCCCGTAACGCACATGAGAGCAATCCCGGCCAATTTCTCCCGTTTGATGGGGTCTATGTGTACAAATTTTGACTTTTTTGAGTGCAGGTGCAAATCTGCTGAAAAAGCCTGTGGAAGTTTCACGGCGTTCGTACGATATTTGGCGACGCAAAAATGAGCGATTTCCCAGCTCGAGAGAATTCGGCGCGAGAGAAACGATGCCCCGTAACGCACATGAGAGCAATCCGGGCCAATTTCTCCCGTTTGATGGGGTCTATGTGTAAAAATTTTGACTTTTTTGAGTGCAGGTGCAAATCTGCTGGAAAAGCCTGTGGAAGTTTCACGGCGTTCGTACGATATTTGGCGACGCAAAAATGAGCGATTTCCAAGCTCGATGGAATTCGGAGCGAGAGAAACGATGCCCCGTAACGCACATGAGAGCAATCCGGGCCAATTTCTCCCGTTTGATGGGGTCTATGTGTAAAAATTTTGACTTTTTTGAGTGCACGTGCAAATCTGCTGAAAAAGCCTGTGGAAGTTTCACGGCGTTCGTACGATATTTGGCGACGCAAAAATGAGCGATTTCCCAGCTCGATGGAATTCGGCGCGAGAGAAACGATGCCCCGTAACGCACATGAGAGCAATCCCGGCCAATTTCTCCCGTTTGATGGGGTCTATGTGTAAAAATTTTGACTTTTTTGAGTGCACGTGCAAATCTGCTGAAAAAGCCTGTGGAAGTTTCACGGCGTTCGTACGATATTTGGCGACGCAAAAATGAGCGATTTCCCAGCTCGATGGAATTCGGAGCGAGAGAAACGATGCCCCGTAACGCACATGAGAGCAATCCCGGCCAATTTCTCCCGTTTGATGGGGTCTATGTGTACAAATTTTGACTTTTTTGAGTGCACGTGCCAATCTGCTGGAAAAGCCTGTGGAAGTTTCACGGCGTTCGTACGATATTTGGCGACGCAAAAATGAGCGATTTCCCAGCTCGATGGAATTCGGCGCGACAGAAACGATGCCCCGTAACGCACATGAGAGCAATCCGGGCCAATTTCTCCCGTTTGATGGGGTCTATGTGTAAAAATTTTGACTTTTTTGAGTGCAGGTGCAAATCTGCTGGAAAAGCCTGTGGAAGTTTCACGGCGTTCGTACGATATTTGGCGACGCAAAAATGAGCGATTTCCAAGCTCGATGGAATTCGGAGCGAGAGAAACGATGCCCCGTAACGCACATGAGAGCAATCCCGGCCAATTTCTCCCGTTTGATGGGGTCTATGTGTACAAATTTTGACTTTTTTGAGTGCACGTGCAAATCTGCTGAAAAAGCCTGTGGAAGTTTCACGGCGTTCGTACGATATTTGGCGACGCAAAAATGAGCGATTTCCCAGCTCGATGGAATTCGGAGCGAGAGAAACGATGCCCCGTAACGCACATGAGAGCAATCCCGGCCAATTTCTCCCGTTTGATGGGGTCTATGTGTAAAAATTTTGACTTTTTTGAGTGCAGGTGCAAATCTGCTGGAAAAGCCTGTGGAAGTTTCACGGCGTTCGTACGATATTTGGCGACGCAAAAATGAGCGATTTCCAAGCTCGATGGAATTCGGAGCGAGAGAAACGATGCCCCGTAACGCACATGAGAGCAATCCGGGCCAATTTCTCCCGTTTGATGGGGTCTATGTGTAAAAATTTTGACTTTTTTGAGTGCAGGTGCAAATCTGCTGAAAAAGCCTGTGGAAGTTTCACGGCGTTCGTACGATATTTGGCGACGCAAAAATGAGCGATTTCCCAGCTCGAGAGAATTCGGCGCGAGAGAAACGATGCCCCGTAACGCACATGAGAGCAATCCGGGCCAATTTCTCCCGTTTGATGGGGTCTATGTGTAAAAATTTTGACTTTTTTGAGTGCACGTGCAAATCTGCTGGAAAAGCCTGTGGAAGTTTCACGGCGTTCGTACGATATTTGGCGACGCAAAAATGAGCGATTTCCCAGCTCGATGGAATTCGGCGCGAGAGAAACGATGCCCCGTAACGCACATGAGAGCAATCCCGGCCAATTTCTCCCGTTTGATGGGGTCTATGTGTAAAAATTTTGACTTTTTTGAGTGCACGTGCAAATCTGCTGAAAAAGCCTGTGGAAGTTTCACGGCGTTCGTACGATATTTGGCGACGCAAAAATGAGCGATTTCCCAGCTCGATGGAATTCGGAGCGAGAGAAACGATGCCCCGTAACGCACATGAGAGCAATCCCGGCCAATTTCTCCCGTTTGATGGGGTCTATGTGTACAAATTTTGACTTTTTTGAGTGCACGTGCAAATCTGCTGAAAAAGCCTGTGGAAGTTTCACGGCGTTCGTACGATATTTGGCGACGCAAAAATGAGCGATTTCCCAGCTCGATGGAATTCGGCGCGAGAGAAACGATGCCCCGTAACGCACATGAGAGCAATCCCGGCCAATTTCTCCCGTTTGATGGGGTCTATGTGTAAAAATTTTGACTTTTTTGAGTGCACGTGCAAATCTGCTGAAAAAGCCTGTGGAAGTTTCACGGCGTTCGTACGATATTTGGCGACGCAAAAATGAGCGATTTCCCAGCTCGATGGAATTCGGCGCGACAGAAACGATGCCCCGTAACGCACATGAGAGCAATCCGGGCCAATTTCTCCCGTTTGATGGGGTCTATGTGTAAAAATTTTGACTTTTTTGAGTGCACGTGCAAATCTGCTGAAAAAGCCTGTGGAAGTTTCACGGCGTTCGTACGATATTTGGCGACGCAAAAATGAGCGATTTCCCAGCTCGAGAGAATTCGGCGCGAGAGAAACGATGCCCCGTAACGCACATGAGAGCAATCCGGGCCAATTTCTCCCGTTTGATGGGGTCTATGTGTACAAATTTTGACTTTTTTGAGTGCACGTGCAAATCTGCTGAAAAAGCCTGTGGAAGTTTCACGGCGTTCGTACGATATTTGGCGACGCAAAAATGAGCGATTTCCCAGCTCGATGGAATTCGGCGCGACAGAAACGATGCCCCGTAACGCACATGAGAGCAATCCGGGCCAATTTCTCCCGTTTGATGGGGTCTATGTGTAAAAATTTTGACTTTTTTGAGTGCACGTGCAAATCTGCTGAAAAAGCCTGTGGAAGTTTCACGGCGTTCGTACGATATTTGGCGACGCAAAAATGAGCGATTTCCCAGCTCGAGAGAATTCGGCGCGAGAGAAACGATGCCCCGTAACGCACATGAGAGCAATCCGGGCCAATTTCTCCCGTTTGATGGGGTCTATGTGTAAAAATTTTGACTTTTTTGAGTGCAGGTGCAAATCTGCTGAAAAAGCCTGTGGAAGTTTCACGGCGTTCGTACGATATTTGGCGACGCAAAAATGAGCGATTTCCCAGCTCGATGGAATTCGGCGCGAGAGAAACGATGCCCCGTAACGCACATGAGAGCAATCCGGGCCAATTTCTCCCGTTTGATGGGGTCTATGTGTAAAAATTTTGACTTTTTTGAGTGCACGTGCAAATCTGCTGAAAAAGCCTGTGGAAGTTTCACGGCGTTCGTACGATATTTGGCGACGCAAAAATGAGCGATTTCCCAGCTCGAGAGAATTCGGCGCGAGAGAAACGATGCCCCGTAACGCACATGAGAGCAATCCGGGCCAATTTCTCCCGTTTGATGGGGTCTATGTGTAAAAATTTTGACTTTTTTGAGTGCAGGTGCAAATCTGCTGGAAAAGCCTGTGGAAGTTTCATCCGACGAAAAAAGCACGTTCTCGAGAAAGCAGGAGAGCTAAGTCATTCACAAATTAGCTGGATTTGGCTTGTGGTTCGTTTCCCAAGTAACAGAGCGGCATCAACCTTTAAGTGCACGCCAGTACATCCCCGTGGGATACAGGGGGTCTCGGCGGACTTTGCTCGGGGGAAAAACGTCGAGGTGAGCCGCCTGGCCATGCTGTTCATGGGTCTCTCCTTTTTAAGTTTCGCCTGCCAATTTATTTTCTCTAGCGGTTTTATACACTAGCACTCGATGTTTTGGGAAAGGAATACAATTGTTCAAAAAACGTCTTCGCAATTCATGTCGTTAGATTGCTAATGAAAATTCGTAAAAAAACGTACACGCCATACATGTTCTTTGCTTCCCTCTCGATACAAGTGAAGGGGAAAAACAGCCTTAACGGTTGCTAAAAAAATCGCCCTTTACATATACATGGGTCGTCTTCCCCTCTCGACAACGGAGACAAGTAACCCACGCCAGGCACTGTCAGTAACTGCCATAGAT
>NW_027620601.1:12500-15000 GCF_964198595.1 Lampetra fluviatilis | reverse complement strand
CCCGTAACGCACATGAGAGCAATCCGGGCCAATTTCTCCCGTTTGATGGGGTCTATGTGTAAAAATTTTGACTTTTTTGAGTGCAGGTGCAAATCTGCTGGAAAAGCCTGTGGAAGTTTCACGGCGTTCGTACGATATTTGGCGACGCAAAAATGAGCGATTTCCAAGCTCGATGGAATTCGGAGCGAGAGAAACGATGCCCCGTAACGCACATGAGAGCAATCCCGGCCAATTTCTCCCGTTTGATGGGGTCTATGTGTACAAATTTTGACTTTTTTGAGTGCACGTGCAAATCTGCTGAAAAAGCCTGTGGAAGTTTCACGGCGTTCGTACGATATTTGGCGACGCAAAAATGAGCGATTTCCCAGCTCGATGGAATTCGGAGCGAGAGAAACGATGCCCCGTAACGCACATGAGAGCAATCCCGGCCAATTTCTCCCGTTTGATGGGGTCTATGTGTAAAAATTTTGACTTTTTTGAGTGCAGGTGCAAATCTGCTGGAAAAGCCTGTGGAAGTTTCACGGCGTTCGTACGATATTTGGCGACGCAAAAATGAGCGATTTCCAAGCTCGATGGAATTCGGAGCGAGAGAAACGATGCCCCGTAACGCACATGAGAGCAATCCGGGCCAATTTCTCCCGTTTGATGGGGTCTATGTGTAAAAATTTTGACTTTTTTGAGTGCAGGTGCAAATCTGCTGAAAAAGCCTGTGGAAGTTTCACGGCGTTCGTACGATATTTGGCGACGCAAAAATGAGCGATTTCCCAGCTCGAGAGAATTCGGCGCGAGAGAAACGATGCCCCGTAACGCACATGAGAGCAATCCGGGCCAATTTCTCCCGTTTGATGGGGTCTATGTGTAAAAATTTTGACTTTTTTGAGTGCACGTGCAAATCTGCTGGAAAAGCCTGTGGAAGTTTCACGGCGTTCGTACGATATTTGGCGACGCAAAAATGAGCGATTTCCCAGCTCGATGGAATTCGGCGCGAGAGAAACGATGCCCCGTAACGCACATGAGAGCAATCCCGGCCAATTTCTCCCGTTTGATGGGGTCTATGTGTAAAAATTTTGACTTTTTTGAGTGCACGTGCAAATCTGCTGAAAAAGCCTGTGGAAGTTTCACGGCGTTCGTACGATATTTGGCGACGCAAAAATGAGCGATTTCCCAGCTCGATGGAATTCGGAGCGAGAGAAACGATGCCCCGTAACGCACATGAGAGCAATCCCGGCCAATTTCTCCCGTTTGATGGGGTCTATGTGTACAAATTTTGACTTTTTTGAGTGCACGTGCAAATCTGCTGAAAAAGCCTGTGGAAGTTTCACGGCGTTCGTACGATATTTGGCGACGCAAAAATGAGCGATTTCCCAGCTCGATGGAATTCGGCGCGAGAGAAACGATGCCCCGTAACGCACATGAGAGCAATCCCGGCCAATTTCTCCCGTTTGATGGGGTCTATGTGTAAAAATTTTGACTTTTTTGAGTGCACGTGCAAATCTGCTGAAAAAGCCTGTGGAAGTTTCACGGCGTTCGTACGATATTTGGCGACGCAAAAATGAGCGATTTCCCAGCTCGATGGAATTCGGCGCGACAGAAACGATGCCCCGTAACGCACATGAGAGCAATCCGGGCCAATTTCTCCCGTTTGATGGGGTCTATGTGTAAAAATTTTGACTTTTTTGAGTGCACGTGCAAATCTGCTGAAAAAGCCTGTGGAAGTTTCACGGCGTTCGTACGATATTTGGCGACGCAAAAATGAGCGATTTCCCAGCTCGAGAGAATTCGGCGCGAGAGAAACGATGCCCCGTAACGCACATGAGAGCAATCCGGGCCAATTTCTCCCGTTTGATGGGGTCTATGTGTACAAATTTTGACTTTTTTGAGTGCACGTGCAAATCTGCTGAAAAAGCCTGTGGAAGTTTCACGGCGTTCGTACGATATTTGGCGACGCAAAAATGAGCGATTTCCCAGCTCGATGGAATTCGGCGCGACAGAAACGATGCCCCGTAACGCACATGAGAGCAATCCGGGCCAATTTCTCCCGTTTGATGGGGTCTATGTGTAAAAATTTTGACTTTTTTGAGTGCACGTGCAAATCTGCTGAAAAAGCCTGTGGAAGTTTCACGGCGTTCGTACGATATTTGGCGACGCAAAAATGAGCGATTTCCCAGCTCGAGAGAATTCGGCGCGAGAGAAACGATGCCCCGTAACGCACATGAGAGCAATCCGGGCCAATTTCTCCCGTTTGATGGGGTCTATGTGTAAAAATTTTGACTTTTTTGAGTGCAGGTGCAAATCTGCTGAAAAAGCCTGTGGAAGTTTCACGGCGTTCGTACGATATTTGGCGACGCAAAAATGAGCGATTTCCCAGCTCGATGGAATTCGGCGCGAGAGAAACGATGCCCCGTAACGCACATGAGAGCAATCCGGGCCAATTTCTCCCGTTTGATGGGGTCTATGTGTAAAAATTTTGACTTTTTTGAGTGCACGTGCAAATCTGCTG
>NW_027620601.1:0-2500 GCF_964198595.1 Lampetra fluviatilis | reverse complement strand
GTTTGATGGGGTCTATGTGTAAAAATTTTGACTTTTTTGAGTGCACGTGCAAATCTGCTGGAAAAGCCTGTGGAAGTTTCACGGCGTTCGTACGATATTTGGCGACGCAAAAATGAGCGATTTCCCAGCTCGATGGAATTCGGCGCGAGAGAAACGATGCCCCCGTAACGCACATGAGAGCAATCCCGGCCAATTTCTCCCGTTTGATGGGGTCTATGTGTAAAAATTTTGACTTTTTTGAGTGCACGTGCAAATCTGCTGAAAAGCCTGTGGAAGTTTCACGGCGTTCGTACGATATTTGGCGACGCAAAAATGAGCGATTCCCAGCTCGATGGAATTCGGAGCGAGAGAAACGATGCCCCGTAACGCACATGAGAGCAATCCCGGCCAATTTCTCCCGTTTGATGGGGTCTATGTGTACAAATTTTGACTTTTTTGAGTGCACGTGCAAATCTGCTGAAAAAGCCTGTGGAAGTTCACGGCGTTCGTACGATATTTGGCGACGCAAAAATGAGCGATTTCCCAGCTCGAGAGAATTCGGCGCGAGAGAAACGATGCCCCGTAACGCACATGAGAGCAATCCGGGCCAATTTCTCCCGTTTGATGGGGTCTATGTGTAAAAATTTTGACTTTTTTGAGTGCAGGTGCAAATCTGCTGGAAAAGCCTGTGGAAGTTTCACGGCGTTCGTACGATATTTGGCGACGCAAAAATGAGCGATTTCCAAGCTCGATGGAATTCGGAGCGAGAGAAACGATGCCCCGTAACGCACATGAGAGCAATCCGGGCCAATTTCTCCCGTTTGATGGGGTCTATGTGTAAAAATTTTGACTTTTTTGAGTGCACGTGCAAATCTGCTGAAAAAGCCTGTGGAAGTTTCACGGCGTTCGTACGATATTTGGCGACGCAAAAATGAGCGATTTCCCAGCTCGATGGAATTCGGCGCGAGAGAAACGATGCCCCGTAACGCACATGAGAGCAATCCCGGCCAATTTCTCCCGTTTGATGGGGTCTATGTGTAAAAATTTTGACTTTTTTGAGTGCACGTGCAAATCTGCTGAAAAAGCCTGTGGAAGTTTCACGGCGTTCGTACGATATTTGGCGACGCAAAAATGAGCGATTTCCAGCTCGATGGAATTCGGCGCGAGAGAAACGATGCCCGTAACGCACATGAGAGCAATCCGGCCAATTTCTCCCGTTTGATGGGGTCTATGTGTACAAATTTTGACTTTTTTGAGTGCACGTGCAAATCTGCTGAAAAAGCCTGTGGAAGTTTCACGGCGTTCGTACGATATTTGGCGACGCAAAAATGAGCGATTTCCCAGCTCGATGGAATTCGGAGCGAGAGAAACGATGCCCCGTAACGCACATGAGAGCAATCCCGGCCAATTTCTCCCGTTTGATGGGGTCTATGTGTACAAATTTTGACTTTTTTGAGTGCACGTGCCAATCTGCTGGAAAAGCCTGTGGAAGTTTCACGGCGTTCGTACGATATTTGGCGACGCAAAAAATGAGCGATTTCCCAGCTCGATGGAATTCGGCGCGACAGAAACGATGCCCCGTAACGCACATGAGAGCAATCCGGGCCAATTTCTCCCGTTTGATGGGGTCTATGTGTAAAAATTTTGACTTTTTTGAGTGCAGGTGCAAATCTGCTGGAAAAGCCTGTGGAAGTTTCACGGCGTTCGTACGATATTTGGCGACGCAAAAATGAGCGATTTCCAAGCTCGATGGAATTCGGAGCGAGAGAAACGATGCCCCGTAACGCACATGAGAGCAATCCGGGCCAATTTCTCCCGTTTTGATGGGGTCTATGTGTAAAAATTTTGACTTTTTTGAGTGCAGGTGCAAATCTGCTGAAAAAGCCTGTGGAAGTTTCACGGCGTTCGTACGATATTTGGCGACGCAAAAATGAGCGATTTCCCAGCTCGAGAGAATTCGGCGCGAGAGAAACGATGCCCCGTAACGCACATGAGAGCAATCCGGGCCAATTTCTCCCGTTTGATGGGGTCTATGTGTAAAAATTTTGACTTTTTTGAGTGCACGTGCAAATCTGCTGGAAAAGCCTGTGGAAGTTTCACGGCGTTCGTACGATATTTGGCGACGCAAAAATGAGCGATTTCCCAGCTCGATGGAATTCGGCGCGAGAGAAACGATGCCCCGTAACGCACATGAGAGCAATCCCGGCCAATTTCTCCCGTTTGATGGGGTCTATGTGTAAAAATTTTGACTTTTTTGAGTGCACGTGCAAATCTGCTGAAAAAGCCTGTGGAAGTTTCACGGCGTTCGTACGATATTTGGCGACGCAAAAATGAGCGATTTCCCAGCTCGATGGAATTCGGAGCGAGAGAAACGATGCCCCGTAACGCACATGAGAGCAATCCCGGCCAATTTCTCCGTTTGATGGGGTCTATGTGTACAAATTTTGACTTTTTTGAGTGCAGGTGCAAATCTGCTGAAAAAGCCTGTGGAAGTTTCACGGCGTTCGTACGATATTTGGCG
>NW_027620600.1:0-29630 GCF_964198595.1 Lampetra fluviatilis | reverse complement strand
ATCACGTTTTTTGCCCAAAAATCACGTTTTTGCCCAAAAATCACGTTTTTGGCCCCAAATCACGTTTTTGCCCAAAAATCACGTTTTTGCCCAAAAATCACGTTTTTGGCCCCAAATCACGTTTTTGCCCAAAAATCACGTTTTTGCCCAAAAATCACGTTTTGGGCCCCAAATCACGTTTTTGCCCAAAAATCACTTTTTGCCCAAAAATCACGTTTTTGGCCCCAAATCACGTTTTTGCCCAAAAATCACGTTTTAGCCCAAAAATCACGTTTTTGGCCCCAAATCACGTTTTTGCCCAAAAATCACGTTTTTGCCCAAAAATCACGTTTTTGCCCAAAAATCACGTTTTTGCCCAAAAATCACGTTTTTGCCCAAAAATCACGTTTTTGCCCAAAAATCACGTTTTTGCCCAAAAATCACGTTTTTGTCCCCAAATCACCTTTTTGCCCAAAAATCACGTTTTTGGCCCCAAATCACCTTTTTGCCCAAAAATCACGTTTTTGGCCCCAAATCACGTTTTTGCCCAAAAATCACGTTTTTGCCCAAAAATCACGTTTTTGGCCCCAAATCACGTTTTTGCCCAAAAATCACGTTTTTGGCCCCAAATCACGTTTTTGGCCCCAAATCACGTTTTTGCCCAAAAATCACGTTTTTGGCCCCAAATCACGTTTTTGCCCAAAAATCACGTTTTTGGCCCCAAATCACGTTTTTGCCCAAAAATCACGTTTTTGCCCAAAAATAACGATTTTGCCCAAAAATCACTTTTTTGGCCCCAAATCACGTTTTTCCCCAAAAATCACGTTTTTGCCCAAAAATCACGTTTTTGCCCAAAAATCACGTTTTTGGCCCCAAATCACGTTTTTGCCCAAAAATCACGTTTTTGGCCCCAAATCACGTTTTTGCCCAAAAATCACGTTTTTGCCCAAAAATCACGTTTTGGGCCCCAAATCACGTTTTTGCCCAAAAATCACTTTTTGCCCAAAAATCACGTTTTTGGCCCCAAATCACGTTTTTGCCCAAAAATCACGTTTTTGCCCAAAAATCACGTTTTTGGCCCCAAATCACGTTTTTGCCCAAAAATCACGTTTTTGCCCAAAAATCACGTTTTTGCCCAAAAATCACGTTTTTGCCCAAAAATCACGTTTTTGCCCAAAAATCACGTTTTTGTCCCCAAATCACCTTTTTGCCCAAAAATCACTTTTTTGGCCCCAAATCACCTTTTTGCCCAAAAATCACGTTTTTGGCCCCAAATCACGTTTTTGCCCAAAAATCACGTTTTTGCCCAAAAATCACGTTTTTGGCCCCAAATCACCTTTTTGCCCAAAAATCACGTTTTTGGCCCCAAATCACGTTTTTGGCCCCAAATCACGTTTTTGCCCAAAAATCACGTTTTTGGCCCCAAATCACGTTTTTGCCCAAAAATCACGTTTTGGCCCCAAATCACGTTTTTGCCCAAAAATCACGTTTTTGCCCAAAAATCACGTTTTTGCCCAAAAATCACGTTTTTGGCCCCAAATCACGTTTTTGCCCAAAAATCACGTTTTTGCCCAAAAATCACGTTTTTGCCCAAAAATCACGTTTTTGCCCAAAAATCACATTTTTGGCCCCAAATCACGTTTTTGCCCAAAAATCACGTTTTTGTTCAAAAATCACGTTTTTGCCAAAAAATCACCTTTTTGGCCCCAAATAACGTTTTTGCCCAAAAATCACGTTTTTGTCCAAAAATCACGTTTTTGCCAAAAAATCACCTTTTTGGCCCCAAATCACGTTTTTGCCCAAAAATCACGTTTTTGCCCAAAAATCACGTTTTTGCCCAAAAATCACGTTTTTGCCCAAAAATCACGTTTTTGCCCAAAAATCAACAAGACGGCGTGCGTCCGTGACTGGCCAACCCCGGCCACGGTGGGGATGTGCATCGGTTTTTGGGGTTTGCCTCATATTATCGTAGGTTTGTTCCAAATTTTGCAACGATCACGAGGCCTCTGCACCTCCTTACGGGTAAAGGACGGAAATTTGCTGGGGGACCGCCAGAAGAGGCGGCGTTTCAAGGCCTGCGCGATCGGTGGGCTACGGCTCCCACGTTGGATTATCCGGATTTTGATCACCCCTTCATTCTGGATACGGACGCGAGTGACACGGGCATTGGGGCCGTGTTGTCTCAGTCCAAAGGCGGTGTGGAGCACGTGGTGGCGTACGGTAGCTGGGTTTTGTCTCCCGCAGAAACCCGCTACTGCGTCACTCGTTGAGAACTTTTGGCTATTGTTTACTTTCTCTGCCAATTTCGACTGTATCTCTACGGCCGTTCGTTTATTGTGCGCACGGATCATGCGGCCTTGCAGTATGCGCTGAAGGTGGACCAACCATCCGGCCAGCTGGCGCGGTGGTTGGACACGCTGCAAGAATTTTCCTTTCAAATTCATCATTGGAAGGGGGTGCGTCACGCGAATGCGGACGCGCTCTCTAGGTTGCCGCAGTGATCCCCTTGCGCGTGCGCGTCCGGGACGCATAGGTGTGCGCCGATCCAGCATCCCCCTCAGCCTGTTGCGTTGGCGGTCGAGGTGCCTGAGGCTCCAATGGGGCCGGGACCGGCTGATGGGGTTTTGAATCTTCCAAGGGCTGTGTGAATTCGGGAACAAATGCTGGACGATTCATTGGCGACCTTACGGAGTCGGGCTTCAAAAGAGAGTGAGGGACCGGGTTCTGGGGGTACGTCGGAAACCGCTCTCCGCGATGGTCTGCTGATGTGGAGGGAAGGGTTACAGGAACGCTGGTGTCTTGTTGTACCGGCATCCTTGCGGTACGAATTGATTAGGACTCTGCATTGCGACACGCTCTTACATCTGTGGGTGCAGAAGACCCTATTGACGTTGCAGTGAGATTACTTTTGGCACGGCATGACAACAGATGTCATCGGTCACGTTCGCGCGTGTCCCGATTGTGCCCGGCGGAAGCCGCCTAAGCACCCATATGTGCCGCCGATACAGTCTATTCAAGTGTCTCGAGTTAATGAACTGGTCGCTTTAGATATTTTGGGACCCTTCCCGCCATCTGCTAAGGGTAATGAATACTTGCTAGTTGGGGTGGAGTACCTCTCCCGCTGGCCGATGGCCTGGCCCTTGCCCGACCAGTCGGCGGCGTCCATTATAGACGCCTTTCTATTTGGGTACGTTTTGGACAAGGGGGCGCCGGAGAGGCTCCTCACAGATCAAGGCCGAAATTTTTCTTCTAAATTGTTGGGGGAAGTGTGCGCGGCTCTGGGAACTAAAAAGATACGGACATCTCCCTATCACCCACAGACGGATGGTATGGTCGAACGGCTAAATCGGACTTTGTCCGCCATGCTGTGTCACACGGTGAGTGAAAAACAATCAGATTGGGATTTGCATATCCCTGGGGTACTCTCAGCATACCGGATAACGCCGCATGCGTCTACAGGATATTCGCCATTTTTCCTTATGTACGGTCGCGAAAACGTGCCGCCGATGGATGTGCAGTTGGGAACAGGAGCGAGGGGACCTACTAAGCCTCTTCCTGATTACATTCAGGACACCGTTCGCCGTGTCACTGAGGCGCGGGAAGGGGCCCGCATGGCTACGGCCAAAGCCCAGGCCCGGAACGAACGGTGCGCTCGACGCTCTAAGGGGAAGTGCCTCTGGAAGGTGGGGGACATGGCCTGGCTGCATTGCCCACAGGTGCGGCCTGGAACCTCCCCTAAATTACATAAACCATGGCAAGGGCCTGTTCGCCTCATCGAGGTTCCCAACCCACAGTCTGCACGCGTTCGGTTTGGATCTCGGCGTTGGTACGTTCACACGTCTCGCTTGAAACCATATGTGGCCCCTCGAACTGATGCTTCATCTCCTGATGTTGCCTTGCCGGGGTCTGTTGCTGCCGACGCACCCTTGCCTGTGCCTGTTGACCCTGCAAGAGCGCCTGTCGTGCCTTTTACAGACAAGCCGGCCGTGACACAGCAGGAGACAGGGGACTCTGCTCGGGGTGTGCCTACCACGGCTGCGGGGACACCGAGCCCCGCCGCCCTTCTGACCCCGCCGCAGACACGATTGCGGGACACCCCGGACTCTGGGCCTTCAGGGATACGGGACCGGGACGTTGGCGGGCCTCCAATAGCGACAGGAAGACTTGATCCTGTCGCTCTTAAGACCCCGTTGCGTTCCCGGTCTGCAGGGGGGCCGCCGCCCGTCCGGGACGGGCCGGCGACCCGCACGCGGTCTAAGTCCCTTTCGTTTCGTTGATTTATACTGTTCGTGTTCTTGTCGTTATTGTTATATTTATTGTATGCTTCGCTGTCCTCACATGTATGATGGTTGTGGTCGCTCGCATTACTTGTTGTTGTTGTTGTTCAGCCAAGGACGGCTGCAATTTTATCCACGGGGGAGGGTGGTGTAATGCGGGCGTAAACGGCCTCGCGGATATGACGTCACGGGGGGAGGGGTTAGGTCACGTGAGGGAGAGGGGTAAGCTTAAGGGAGAGAACCGGAAGAGACGAGAGGAGAGTGTGGGGATAAAGACAGGGTGAGGCCACGCAGGGCAGAGGGTGGAGAGTGGCGAGATCGCCACGCGGTGAGACTCGGCACCGTCGGCCAGCGGTGACCGGGCACAGGAGGAACAGAGAGCAGCGTGTGAGCTGCAGCGAGGGCAGCTGAAAGACTGCACAAGGAAGCCTGCAGCGGAGCTGCAGCGGAGTGGGGAAAGGCTACGGGAGCGACGGCAGCTGTCGGGCTGCCAAGCGGGGAGGCTCTGAGCGAGGGCCGTGTGGGACAAGTGTAAAGAACCCAATAAAGGACAACGGAGACAGACACCGTGAAAGAGTCCTTTATTACAGATGGATGTCTGGAATTGATGTGGTCCAAGAAGTGGTTCAATGCTGGGAGGCCATGTGTCCAAATGACGAAAGTGTCATCCACATACCTCTTCCACAGGGAATGACGCAGGGTGGATGTCTGGATGGCGTCTGATTCAAACTTTTCCATGAACATGTTGGCTATCACTGGTGACAAGGGGGAGCCCATAGGGGTACCCTCATTCTGTTTGTAGAAGGTGCCATTCCAGGTAAAATAAGTGTTGGTGAGGCAATGCCTAACCAGCGCAGGCACATCCGAATTCAATCCATGTTGGACCAAGTCAATTATTGTTATCCATAAAGAAGGCACCCCGCTACGATCCATCGTGTGGACGATCAACTCTCCTACCTACAAACTAGCCCGTTTTCTATCAGATACTCTACTTCCCTTCACAGGCAAGACCTCTTCGGCAGTACTCAACTCAACCCAACTAGTCTCTTTGGTTAAGGACATGGTACTATCTCCTGATTATATCCTCATCAGTTTTGATGTAGTATCTCTGTTTACCAAAGTTCCAGTGCCTGACACCCTAACAATAATTGTTTTCTCCGAGACTAAAGTGCTCTGCAAACCCACTGGCTACCATCAAAGGATTGCACACGAAGCCATTCAGATATACAAACACAGACATAATTTCAACCGTGATGATGGGTACAAACTTAGTAATCATTGGAAAGATGTTATCAACCATGCAAAAAAGATTTAATTACACATTGTTGGACCATCTTATCTGACAGGCACTACTTTTTACTTTGCCGAGTGTTAACATCCCTAACGTTTAACAATACTGT
This sequence comes from Lampetra fluviatilis, assembly GCF_964198595.1. NCBI lineage: Eukaryota > Metazoa > Chordata > Hyperoartia > Petromyzontiformes > Petromyzontidae > Lampetra > Lampetra fluviatilis. The sequence continues at coordinate 23,974 of NW_027620600.1, read as the reverse complement.
ACTCTCTTTATTGTCAGCCAACATTGGTATAAACATGGGCATTTTCTTTCCTTTCCTATTATGTACATCCACAGTGACTTGCGCATAAACACGTCCTTGACCTCGACCACGAGTACCCCGTCCCTCATGGGCATTTTCTTTCCTTTCCTATTATGTACATCCACAGTGACTTGCGCATAAACACGTCGTTGACCTCGACCACGAGTACCCCGTCCCTCTGTTAGCCCCGCCCCCCCCCTCCCGATACTTTCCATTCATTGGCTACCACATTCTGATAAGCCCCACCCCCCTCCTCCCTTAACTGGTACTTAAGAGCCTACATCTTGAATCCCTCCCTCACTTGATGCAGCTAATCTGGCTGTGACGGTCCCACCTGATGACGGAGACTTGTGTTACTATTTTTTATTTCATTTTTTACCTACGTGACTTTACCGAAAGAACTAAGAGTACCACCAGGCTTGGCAGCATATATTTAAGCTGGGTTGGAGGGGGAAGGGGCGCCTTGACAAAGGAATTTGCATTTCAAGAGGAATTTAGCATATTTATGGGAAATGCAGATATGGGATTAGACACTACTTGTGGAATGCGTAGGAGGTGGGGGGGGGGGTTTCAAAGTCCTGCAGTATGCAGGATTAGCAGCATCAAAGGGAGGGAGTAGGGTTAGCAGTAATAGAGGGAAGGAATTTTAATAGTAAGGAGCTGCAGCAGATAAACCACCACGTAAAAAAACTAAAATATAAACTACATCAGTATCATTAATATACTAAATATACTCTCCAATAAGCCGAGCTACTAACAGTAAGTCATATATTACAATTCTACGTCGCAAAAAATATAATATGCCTCCAGCTAAACTTTTTCTCTTACATCACACGGGTCTATCCCATACTATATACTGCCATAGACAAACCCAACATTAAATTATATACTGTATTACTATACAGACTATACATTGTAATATTACACTATGTATTATTCTACCCACCCTACTGTATACCACACTGCTGTATATTCACTATACAATTACAATACTATATATTACCTTATACATTATATTAAACATTACACTTTTATACTATTTATTATTATACAATCTGCTATACACTATAATATTGACCGTCGCGTGAAAGGTACTAAGAGGAAGCAACGAAATATGTCAATGAGAGAGTGATGGTAGGAGACTTGCAGCGGAGCAAAGCATCCATTACCTGCGGAGAATAAAAGATCTATAGTCAATGCCAGTGAGTGGACTGTGGTCTGAAAGTCACCGTAAACGTGAACACAATCAGTTAAGATCCGAAATGGTTTATTACGTCCTTCCAATGATTGCTGAGCCAGAGTCCATCTTCTCGGTTCAAATTGTCTTTGTGTTTGTATATGTGGATCGCCTCATGAACGAATCTCTCATGGTAGCCAGATGGCTTGCAGAGAACCTCTGTCTTGGAGAAGTCAATGTCATGTGAGCCCACTGAATTATAACAGTGATCTGCCACGGCTGAGGTGTTTGTCCTACCGTGTTTCAGGTCTGCTTTATATTCACGGATGCGGTCCGAGACATGTCGTTTGGTTTCTCCAATGTAACTGCTACCACAGAGGCAACTTAGTTTGTGGACGCCAGGGTACTGTATGTCTGGAAGCACATCTTTTACAGACGGGACCAGATCACGGATTTTATGTACTGTGTTGAATCGGACCTGGATCTTGTGTTTAATCAGGATTTTGGAGATCTGTAACCCCAGCAATGTAGGGTAAGGTGATGGTTTTGAAAGGCTCCTCAGCAGGATCCTTCCTGATGGTTGGAGTGATGGCTTTGCGGATTGTGTAGTCGGAGTAACCATTAGCCTTAAGAGCTTGGCAAACATGCTTGAGTTCACTGGCAATGTGTTCCTGGTCGGAGATGCAGGACTAAACTTTGCAGTCACACCTAGACACATACCAGTTATTGATATCATTGCCCATATCTGCATTTCCCATAAATATGCTAAATTCCTCTTGATATGCAAATTCCTTTGTCAAGGCGCCCCTTCCCCCTCCAACCCAGCTTAAATATACGCTGCCAAGCGTGTTGGTGCCCATTCAGACGCTGTCTTTCCAACAGACCTGTTCTTCACCTGAGGACAGCTGCTTGCATTGTGGCCGAAACGTCGTGAGAATTATTCTATTATGTTTTATTTTTATTATTTCCCTTCTACATGACTTTACCGAAAGAACCAAGAAGATGAATCCCTGCAGTCACGAAAGCTTTAAATCGAAATTAACCGCCACTACGGGGTGGGATTCCACAAAACTTTAAGATCCTTCAACAAACTCCGGGATAAGAAGGCTCAGCTAATCAAGTCTCTCACCTTTCTGAAGAGATTGCGCGACTCTAAAGTAATACCAATTGCATTTACACTAACCTCTGCTGCTGTAACTTCTTCTAATGCTAAACGAATTCTGTCTAAAACTAGCTTAGCTCTTATCTCAGAGAAAATCAGACTTACGCGCACCGAACTAGATCAGTTAGACAAGACACTCTACAATTCACACTTATCTTTGACTGTGTAATAAAGGACTCTTTCTCAGTGTCGATCTCCGTTGTCCTTTATTTGGGTTCGTAGAATCTCACTCACACGGCGTCCTCGCTCAGGCCCGTGTCTCCTCCGACGATCTCTCCACAGCCACTCTGCTGCTCCGTTCTGCAGCCTCACTGCTGCTCCGCCCTGCAGCCACACTGCTGCTCCACTCTGCAGCCTCACTGCTGCTCCGCACTGCAGCTAGCCTTCCACAGCCCACTAGCCCTCTGCGTCCTGACACCGATGGCTGACGTGCCGACGTCTCCCGATGCGTGGCGATCGCGCCACTCTCCCCGTACTGCCCAGCGTGGCCTCCTGCCGTTTCACTCCATCACAACTCCCCGATCCCCTTCCGGTTCTCTCCCTAAATCCTCTCCCCCACGTGACCCTAACTCCTCCCTCTCCTCACGTGACCCAGACTCCGCCCCCCTCAATCCTTGCTCGCATTACAACTGCAACAATGTCCACATCGGATTGGGAACATGTAGACAATATGACTGCCTCTTCAGCTGCCGCAATGTCGACCAAATGTAAGGACAACTTGATTTCCAAATTCAACCTCCTCTCTAACCAGAGACCGGACCCACACACCGAAAAGCTAGACGTTAACAAAGTCGTAATTAATCGCAGTAACAGTTCTATTTCTGATGGTCTGAAATCCGTTTTAGCTAAAGGACTAAACTTTGCAGTCACACCTAGACACATACCAGTTAATGATATCATTGCCCAAGTAGATGTGGCTCTCAAGGGCCTGGGTCACATCGCTGCAGACGTAGCAAGATCTGAAATCGCTGCAACCCTCAAAAACGCTAAGATACCAGCTAGCAACATCAGCAAAGATGAGCGTTTTGAATTAGCTCAATTAAAAAATAGGGATGACATTGTCATCCTCTCAGCCGACAAGGGCAATGCCACTGTCATCATGGACAAAATAGAATACAACAATAAAATTCAAGAAATACTCAACGATGGCAGCTATACAAAAATAAAAAGAGACCCCCACCAACAGCCTCGTCATTAAAACCAACAAAATCATTTATGATTTAATCGCATTAATTGATCAAACCAAACAGTTCTCGTTGAAACCTTCTGCAGCCAGGACACCAAGATTATATGGCTTGCCAAAGATACATAAAGAAGATACACCCCTTCGTCCCATTGTCTCTACTATCAACTCTCCCACCTACAAGCTGGCTCGTTTTTTGTCTGAAATCCTGCGGCTTTTCACTGGACAAAACACCTCTGCGGTACTAAACTCTACTGATCTGGTATCGACAATCAAGAAAATTTCCCTGTCCCCAGACGACCTGCTTGTCAGTTTTGATGTGGTTTCCTTATTCACCAAAATTCCTGCACCTGACACCATCGCAATCATTGAAGACTTGGTTCATCAAGGACTGAATACTGAGGTACCCCCCTTGGTGAGACACTGCTTAACCAATACATACTTCACCTGGAATGGAACTTTCTACAAACAAACTGAGGGCACCCCAATGGGCTCCCCCCTATCTCCGGTTGTAGCCAACGTTTTCATGGAGAAATTTGAGACTGACGCCATCCAGACTGCCACTCTACGCCCGACCTTATGGAAGAGGTATGTAGATGACAGTTTTGCCATCTGGCCACATGGCCGGCCTGCTCTAGACCAATTCCTCGACCACATAAATTTCATACACCCAGCCATCAGATTCACCATGGAAGTCGAAAAAGATGGCAAGCTACCCTTTTTGGATGTCCTAATTAAAAGGAGACCTGATGGTTCAATGAGCCACTCTATCTACAGGAAAGTCACCCATACGGATGCTCACCTAAAACCGGATTCCTACCACCATCCATCCCAGAAGAATTCCCTCATCAAGACTCTACACCATAGAGCCCAATGCATCTCCGACCAGGAACACATTGCCAGTGAACTAAAGCACGTATGCCAAGCTCTTAAGGCTAATGGTTACTCCGACTACACAATCCGCAAAGCCAACCATTAAGAAGGATCCTGCTGAGGAGCCTTTCAAAACCATCACCTTACCCTACATTGCTGGGGTCACAAAAAAGATCTCCAAAATCCTGATTAAACACAAGATCCAGGTCCGATTCAACACAGTACATAAAATCCGTGATCTGGTCCCGTCTGTAAAAAATGTGGTTCCAGACATACAGTACCCTGGCGTCTACAAACTAAATTGCCTCTGTGGTAGCAGTTACATTGGAGAAATCAAACGACATGTCTCGGATCGCATCCGTGAACATCAAGCAGACCTGAAACACGGTAGGACAAACACCTCAGCCGTGGCAGATCACTTTTACAATTCAGTGGGCTCACATGACATTCACTTCTCCAAGACAGAGGTTCTCTGCAAGCCATCTGGCTACCATGAGAGATTCATTCATGAGGCGATCCACATATACAAACACAGAGACAATTTCAACCGAGAAGATGGATTCTGGCTTAGCAATCATTGGAAGGACGTAATACACCATTTCGGATCTTAACTGATGGTGTTCACGTTTACGGTGACTTTCAGACCGCAGTCCACTCACTGGCATTAACTATATATCTTTTATTCTCCGCAGGGAATGGATTCTTTGCTCCGCTGCAAGTCTCCTACCACCACTCTCCCATTGACATATTTCGTTGCTTCCTCTTAGTACCTTTCACGCGACGGTCAATATTATAGTGTATAGCAGATTGTATAATTATAAATAGTATACAAGTGTAATGTTTAATATAATGTATGAGGTAATATATAGTATCGTAATTGTATAGTGAATATACAGCAGTGTGGTAAACAGTAGGGTGGGTAGAATAATACATAGTGTAATATTACAATGTATAGTCTAAGGTATAGGGTGGTGTATAGTAATGCAGTATATAATTTAATGTTGAGTTTGTCTATGGCAGTATATAGTACGGGGTAGACCCGTGTGATGTAAGAGAAAAAAATGTAGCTGGAGGCATATTATATTTTTTGCGACATAGAATTGTAATGTATGACTTACTGTTAGTAGCTCAGCTTATTGGAGAGTATATTTAGTATATTGATGATACTGATGTAGTTTATATTTTAGTTTTTTACGTGGTGGTTTAGCTGCTGCAGCTCCTTACTATTGTAGTGACATAAGAGGGGAGGGGCTGCTGGGGGCTCATGGACCCTAGGCAACCCAAACGCTTAAGCCCCTTGGCGCCAGGCGCTGGGTTCCCAGGAAACCCAGACGCTTAAGCCCCTTGGCGCCACCAACAGGGGGGGGGGGCTGTGTGTGCTCTGTGGGATATCTGGGGGCGCACACAACCCCACCCCTCGTTGGGGACGAGGCATAAAAGGGCAGCTCCCTGGACGATCGAGGCCAGTTGTAGCTCAAGACCCAAGACCCAAGACCAGCCATCTCAGGACCCTGGGATGCTGTGAGAGCCAGTGGTGGGACTCTGAAACTCCCGGCTCTACGTCCTTGTGAGGGCGAGTTCCAGAGCGTAGCCAGAGTAGTGGATCTAGGCTGTGTACCTCGGCTGTGTACCTAGGCTGTAACAGAGTATCAGGACTGTTGGATTGTAATAAAGAATTTTGATTTAAAGCTTTCGTGACTGCAGGGATTCATCTTCTTGGTTCTTTCGGTAAAGTCACGTAGAAGGGAAGTAATAAAATAATAAAAATAAAACATAATAAAACAATTCTCACGACGTTTCGGCCACAACGCAAGCAGCCGTCCTCAGGCGAAGAATGCCTGAGGACGGCTGCTTGCGTTGTGGCCGAAACGTCGTGAGAATTGTTTTATTATGTTTTATTTTTATTATTTTATTACTTCCCTTCTACGTGACTTTACCGAAAGAACCAAGAAGATGTAATAAAGAAGTTACCTCTACATTTGTAGTCAGAAGTGGCCATGGAGACAAGAAGTAAGCCACGTACCTTCAGTCCTGACGGCGATGTCGAGGAACAAGCGGCGACGGGGCAGCCAACTTGGGCCGACAACGACGCCGCACCGCCGGCTGAGCAGCCGTCCACCACACCTGCCAATCCTCCTCCAGCGTCGGGAGCAGCAATGGAGGAAACGCTGCTTCGCCTCACTGAGCTGTTCCACGCCACCGTCTCCATCCTGGACGACATGCGTCGCTCACAGGTGGAGACAGGAGGGAGAGAGACGGCGCAGTGGCCGCGCCATTCTGCCGGCTCCAACACAAAGATGGCAGCCGTTCCCGCCACAAATACATCTAGGTGTGTCGTCACTTCTGCCGGGGGAGCAGTGGCCACTGGGAGTGACATCAATTCCACCGGGGGAGCAATGACCGCTGGGAGCAACGTCACTTCCAGGCCCAGCGCGGTACAACCAAACAACGCTGCGTCATCAGCGCTGCGTCCCTCACCGCCGGGTGACAGCGCTGCGAACGCGAAGCCAGCTTCAGCCGGGTCGCCAGGCAACGAGCGCGGGGCTCACGTCCAGCAACGCTTGCCGGAACTCAAGGCATATTCTTCAGAGGGGGGTGAGTGGGCAGCGTTCGAACGCCGGTTCGTCTCGCTGATGAAGCGCTCCAGGGCCTCCCGGCCATGCTCGATGACGACGCCCTCGCAGCACTCCTTGCGGTGCCACGGGCGAAACGTGCCACGCTCACGGACGCCCTTCATCAGATGTGGCTGATTAATGGACCCCCGTCCGAAGCACGTCACCGCTTCGATGCAAGGAGGAAGAAGGCCTCCGAGTCGGCGATGGGGTACCGCAGCGCGCTGCTGGCCATGGCGTGGGTTGCCTACTCTCGCATGGATGAAGACGCTGTGGAGTCACTTGTGCTGCAGAAGCTCATGAGCTTGAGCCAGCTTCGAGTTGCCATGCCGACAGCCGACAATGATGACGACTTCACGTCGCTACGTGCTGCCAGGTGCATCCAAGCACGCCTCCATTGCGATGAGGACATGACCATCGCCGCCTGCGCAGGCCCACCTGATGCACAAGCCTATGACGTGCATTCGGGGCCTCATCAGGCCTTCGCGGCAACAGAAAGTCACGGATTGTCCAACTGGCGATCCCAGCGAGATCACCACCAGCGGGACCGGCCAACCTCGCGCCAGGACGGGGCGTCCATCATCTGCCACAACTGTGGCCTTCGGGGCCATGTGGCGTCCGGCTGCCGGGTCCCCCGACGCTGGACTTTAGGACCTCCGACCCCGGCGCCTCGCTCACCACCGTATCCTCGGCATACCCAGGCGAGTCGCGACACCTCGCACTCTCGGCCCCCACTTACACCAAGCACGCACCCTCACACCACACAGGGGGGGTCATGCTTCGGAGGAGGGGGATTCGGGCCCATCATTGAGCAACCGGGCGCTCGGACCAGGTCAATGGTCCGAGTTGGCCCATAGGGTTGTTGCCGCAGCGGCAGGGTCCTCTGCCGTAGTGGGTTCCATCGAGGGCGTTGATGTTCGTATGTTGATCGATACGGGTGCGTCGGCGACCATCATTTTAGACATAATTTATAACATTCTGCCCGATACATGCCGTCCCTTGCAGCCAGTTGATGTGCCATGCTATGCCGCAAATGTGGGTTCGTTGGGCATCACCGGACGGATCAATGCTCAGATCCGCATTGCTGACGTCCAATTAGTTAGGCCCATTTTGGTCTCATCAACCCTCGCCGTTCCGTCCCTCCTCGGAACAGATTTCTTGGGGAAGATGCCCATTAAAATTCTCATTAACAAAGGGTGTATTGAGCTCCCCTCCGGCCGATGCATGGCCTTCCTGCCCACACCCACTTGGTTGCACTCCGCATCTACAACGGTGCAGGCGTTGGCGGCCTGTACAATTCACATTCCTCCCGGCTCTCAGATGTTAGTTCCCCTCCGGTTTCTTAAACCCCTTGACTACAACGCGTTCATGGGGGGTGCTGTGATCGGGCCTTCGCGTTCAGCTGAGCGGGTGTCGGACCTCGTGTGTGCACAAACGCTCGTGCGAAGCGACCACGACCCCTTTATCCAGGTCCTTAACGCGGGATTGGAAACGGCCGTTATCTGTCAGGGAATGGTGCTTGCTCACGCGATGCCAGCCCCGTCAGAAGATGTAATCGTGGGTCACGTAGGGGGCGAGTCCTCTTTCGTTGCCAAGCCAGGTCCTGACACAGGATGGCTCGACGCGCTTTGCTCCACTTCTGCCGATTTGTCACCATTACAGCATGCTAAATTACGCACGCTGCTGAGCAATTTCGCCGACGTTTTCAGTCAAAGCAAATTCGACATTGGCTGCACTAAATTGCTAAGCCACCACATCGACACGGGTGATGCCGCTCCAATTCGTCAAAACCCATTCCGGTTGAGCCTGGCCGAAAAGGAACATGTACGGGTGGCCGTCAACGATATGTTGGCGGCCGATGTCATTGCGCCATCAAATAGTCGATGGGGGGCGCCGATCGTTCTTGTTAAGAAGCACGACGGGAGCCTCCGCTTTTGTGTTGACTTCAGGAAACTTAATAAGATTTCTGTGGCCGACGCCTACCCGAGTGATTGATTGATTGAGTGATTGATTGAGTGGGTGAGTGGGTGAGTGGGTGAGTGAGTGAGTGAGTGGGTGAGTGAGTGGGTGGGTGAGTGAGTGGGTGGGTGAATGGGTGGGTGGGTGAGTGGGTGGGTGAGTGGGTGGGTGGGTGAGTGAGTGGGTGAGTGGGTGGGTGGGTGGGTGGGTGGGTGAGTGAGTGAGTGGGTGGGTGAGTGGGTGGGTGGGTGAGTGGGTGGGTGAGTGAGCGATTGATGGAGTGAGTGGGTGAGTGAGTGGGTGAGTGAGTGAGTGGGTGAGTGAGTGAGTGGGTGGGTGAGTGGGTGGGTGAGTGGGTAAGTGAGTGGGTGAGTGAGTGAGTGAGTGGGTGAGTGAGTGAGTGAGTGAGTGGGTGAGTGGGTGGGTGAGTGGGTGGGTGAGTGAATGAGTGGGTGAGTGAGTGGGTGGGTGAGTGGGTGAGTGAGTGAGTGGGTGAGTGAGTGAATGAGTGAGTGAGTGAGTGAGTGGGTGAGTGAGTGAGTGGGTGAGTGGGTGGGTGAGTGGGTGAGTGAGTGGGTGAGTGAGTGGGTGAGTGAGTGGGTGAGTGGGTGGGTGGGTGAGTGAGTGGGTGAGTGAGTGGGTGAGTGAGTGGGTGAGTGAGTGGGTGAGTGAGTGAGTGGGTGAGTGAGTGGGTGGGTGGGTGAGTGGGTGAGTGGGTGGGTGAGTGGGTGGGTGAGTGGGTGGGTGAGTGGGTGGGTGGGTGGGTGGGTGAGTGAGTGGGTGGGTGGGTGGGTGAGTGAGTGGGTGGGTGAGTGGGTGGGTGGGTGAGTGGGTGGGTGAGTGGGTGAGTGGGTGAGCGATTGATGGAGTGGGTGAGTGAGTGGGTGATTGAGTGGGTGAGTGGGTGAGTGAGTGAGTGGGAGAGTGAGTGGGTGAGTGAGGGGGTGAGTGGGTGCGTGAGTGGGTGGGTGAGTGGGTGCGTGGGTGGGTGGGTGAGTGAGTGGGTGTGTGGGTGAGTGGGTGGGTGAGTGGGTGAGCGATTGATGGAGTGGGTGAGTGAGTGAGTGGGTGAGTGAGTGAGTGAGTGGGTGAGTGAGTGAGTGAGTGGGTGAGTGAGTGGGTGGGTGAGTGGGTGAGTGGGTGGGTGAATGGGTGGGTGGGTGAGTGAGTGGGTGGGTGAGTGAGTGGGTGAGTGGGTGGGTGGGTGGGTGAGTGAGTGGGTGGGTGAGTGAGTGGGTGGGTGGGTGAGTGGGTGGGTGGGTGAGTGGGTGGGTGAGTGGGTGAGTGGGTGAGCGATTGATGGAGTGGGTGAGTGAGTGGGTGAGTGAGTGGGTGAGTGAGTGAGTGAGTGGGTGAGTGAGTGAGTGAGTGAGTGGGTGGGTGAGTGGGTGGGTGAGTGGGTAAGTGAGTGGGTGAGTGAGTGAGTGAGTGGGTGAGTGAGTGAGTGGGTGAGTGGGTGGGTGAGTGGGTGGGTGAGTGAATGAGTGGGTGAGTGAGTGGGTGGGTGAGTGGGTGAGTGAGTGGCTGAGTGAGTGAGTGGGTGAGTGGGTGGGTGAGTGGGTGAGTGAGTGGGTGAGTGAGTGGGTGAGTGAGTGGGTGGGTGAGTGAGTGGGTGAGTGAGTGGGTGAGTGAGTGAGTGAGTGAGTGAGTGAGTTAGTGAGTGGGTGAGTGAGTGGGTGGGTGAGTGGGTTGAGTGGGTGAGTGAGTGGGTGGGTGAGTGGGTGAGTGAGTGGGTGGGTGAGTGGGTGAGTGGGTGAGTGGGTGGGTGAGCGATTGATGGAGTGGGTGAGTGAGTGGGTGATTGAGTGGGTGAGTGGGTGAGTGAGTGAGTGAGTGGGTGAGTGAGTGGGTGAGTGAGTGGGTGAGTGGGTGCGTGAGTGGGTGGGTGAGTGGGTGGGTGGGTGGGTGGGTGGGTGGGTGGGTGGGTGAGTGAGTGAGTGAGTGAGTGAGTGAGTGAGTGGGTGGGTGGGTGAGTGGGTGGGTGGGTGAGTGGGTGGGTGAGTGGGTGAGTGGGTGAGCGATTGATGGAGTGGGTGAGTGAGTGAGTGGGTGAGTGAGTGAGTGGGTGAGTGGGTGAGTGAGTGGGTGAGTGAGTGAGTGAGTGAGTGAGTGGGTGAGTGAGTGGGTGGGTGAGTGGGTGAGTGGGTGGGTGAGTGGGTGGGTGAGTGAATGAGTGGGTGAGTGGGTGAGTGAGTGGGTGAGTGAGTGAGTGGGTGAGTGGGTGGGTGAGTGGGTGAGTGAGTGGGTGAGTGAGTGAGTGGGTGAGTGAGTGGGTGGGTGAGTGGGTGGGTGAGTGGGTGGGTGAGTGAGTGGGTGAGTGAGTGGGTGAGTGAGTGAGTGAGTGGGTGAGTGAGTGAGTGGGTGGATGGGTGGGTGGGTGGGTGAGTGGGTGGGTGGGTGGGTGAGTGAGTGGGTGAGTGAGTGAGTGGGTGGGTGAGTGAGTGAGTGGATGAGTGAGTGGGTGGATGAGTGAGTGAATGAGTGAGTGAGTGAGTGGGTGAGTGAGTGGGTGGGTGAGTGGGTGGGTGGGTTAGTGGGTACGTGGGTGGGTGAGTGAGTGGGTGGGTGAGTGAGTGGGTGGGTGGGTGGGTGGGTGGGTGGGTGGGTGAGTGAGTGAGTGAGTGGGTGGGTGGGTGAGTGAATGGGTGGGTGGGTGAGTGGGTGAGTGCGTGGGTTAGTGGGTGAGTGATTGATTGAGTGAGTGAGTAGATGAGTGAGTGGGTGAGTGAGTGGGTGAGTGAGTGGGTGAGTGGGTGAGTGGGTGGGTGAGTGGGTGAGTGAGTGGGTGAGTGAGTGGGTGAGTGAGTGGGTGGGTGAGTGAGTGAGTGGGTAAGTGAGTGGGTGAGTGAGTGGGTGAGTGAGTGGGTGAGTGAGTGGGTGGGTGGGTGGGTGAGTGGGTGAGTGAGTGGGTGGGTGAGTGGGTGGGTGAGTGGGTGAGTGGGTGGGTGAGTGGGTGGGTGAGTGAGTGGGTGGGTGGGTGAGTGAGTGGGTGGGTGGGTGGGTGGGTGGGTGGGTGGGTGGGTGGGTGAGTGAGTGAGTGAGTGAGTGAGTGGGTGGGTGGGTGAGTGAATGGGTTGGTGGGTGAGTGGGTGAGTGCGTGGGTTAGTGGGTGAGTGATTGATTGAGTGGGTGAGTGAGTAGATGAGTGAGTGGGTGAGAGAGTGAGTGGGTGGGTGAGTGGGTGAGTGAGTGGGTGAGTGAGTGGGTGAGTGGGTGGGTGAGTGGGTGGGTGAGTGAGTGAGTGAATGGGTGAGTGAGTGAGTGGGTGAGTGGAGTGAGTAGTAGTAAGTAGGGGTAAGTGAGTGAGTGGTGGGATGATGAGTGAGTGATTTATTGATTGAGATGATTGAGTGGTGAGTGAGTGGAGTGGGTGAGTGATTTATGAGTGGGTGAGTGGGTGGGTGAGTGAGGGTGGGTGCTTGGATGATCGTGAGGGTTGGTGTGAGTGAGTGAGTGGGTGAGTGAGTGGTGGAGTTGGTGGGTGAGTGAGGTGGAGTGGAGGTGATGGTGTGGGTGGGAGTGTGGGTGAGTGGAGTGATTTATTGCGTGTGTGCGTGAGGTGATCTGGGTGGGTGAGTGGGTGGGTGGGTCGGTGAGTGAGTGGGTGGGTGGGTGGGTGAATGAGTGAGTGAGTGCGTGATTGATTGATTGAGTGGGTGGGTGGGTGAGTGAGTGGGTGGGTGAGTGGGTGGGTGGCTGAGTGGGTGGGTGAGTGGGTGAGTGGGTGAGTGAGTGGGTGGGTGAGTGGGTGGGTGAGAGGTGTTGTATGTGTTGGATTATGAAATTTTGATAAAAATAATAAAAATTAATAATTTTCCGAAAAATGCGCAAATCGCATAAATTATGATAGTGTGCGTATTAATATGCATAAATTATGATAATGTATGTATTTATATGCATAAATTATGATAATCACGGAGCTAATCGTAGTAATTTATGCGGATGCTTGCGATTATGTTAATGTGAGCAGTTATGATAATTAAGTTTAGTTTCGTTTATCCAGAGTTGTATCAATCAGGATAACACGATTATTATTGATTAAACATTTACCGATTATCTTAGTGTGTGCTATGTTATTTTAGGTCTCCAGTTTCATATCTCATCACAGGCTACAGTTCTTAGGAATAAGACAGTTTTGCATGGACTTGGAAAGAAGCACTCGAGACTTGGTGTTAAGCAATTTTAATTCTAAACAAACACATGACACTCTAGTATGCAAAAGCAAGTATACGTCAATAAATTCATGGGCAAGATTATGCAATTAACGAAAATGAATGACTAAAACATTTCTTATTCATGTAACTCGACGGCAGCAACTGCTTTGCACGATCAGTTGATATTGAACGCACCACCTTGAAATGGCAACCCTTTTTGAAACGCAAAGATAACTTTTTTGAAAGTCTTATTCGTATGCGTGCTGTGTGTGCGTTTTCCCTTGTAAAATTAATTAAATTTTCCTTAGAGCCGGGAGTTGTGTCGCTAGCTTGTGGGGTGTGGGAGGGAATATACGAACAGCGGCCATGTTCTCTCTGCTTGGGCGTGGCCGCAGCGAGCCCCTGCTGCTCCCTCGCTCGGATGTGTCTCTGCTTGTGCGCTCTCTCTCTCTCCACTGTTGTCACCTTCTCACCAAGCTGCTTGGCGATGGTCTTGTAGCCCATTCCAGCCTTGTGTAGGTCTACAATCTTGTCCCTGCAATCCTTGGAGAGCTCTTTGGTCTTGGCCATGGTTGAGAGTTTGGAATCTGATTGATTGCTTCTGTGGACAGGTGTCTTTTATACAGGTAACAAGCTGAGATTAGTTGCACTCCATTTAAGAGTGTGCTCCTAATCTCAGCTCGTTACCTGTATAAAAGACACCTGGGAGCCAGAAATCTTTCTGATTGAGAGGGGGTCAAATACTTATTTCCCTCATTAAATGCAAATCAAATTATAACATTTTTGACATGCGTTTTTCTGGGTTTTGTTGTTGTTATTCTGTCTCTCACTGTTCAAATAAACCTACCATTAAAATTATAGACTGATCATTTCTTTGTCAGTGGGCAAACGTGCAAAATCAGCAGGAAATCCAATACTTTTTTCCCTCACTGTAAGGGTTTAGGTTAAGGGTTCAGTGGGTTAGAGGTTTGGGGGTTTATGGGTTAGGATTTTAGAGGGTGATGGGTTTAGGCCGTTATAGTTTTAAGGGTAAAGGGGTTTTGAGGGTTGGGTTTTAGAGGGTTACAGTTTAGAAGGATATGGGTTTAAAGGGTTCTCGATTTAGAGAATTAGGTGTTTAGAGGATTTATGGGGTTTGATTGTTAAAGGGTTAGTGGTTTAGAGGATTAGGAGTTTATAAGGTTATGGGCTTCGAGGTTTGGGGGTTTTAGGGGATAAGCGGTTTAGAGGTTTTGGGTGTTTCAAGAGTTGTGTTTCGGGGTTGAGTGTGTTAGAGGTTGAGGGGTTTAGGAAAGGGCGGTCCTGCACAGATGCCATATTTTCTGTCCGTCTGCTACAGCAGAGGTGTAGGGAATTCCAAAAAGACCTACATCTCTGCTTTATTGACCTGGTCAAGGCCTATGATACCATCAGTAGGACTGGGCTCTGGGTTGTTCTTCGTGCTTTCGGAGTCCCTGACCCTCTGCTCACGATCATTAAGGACCTTCATGATGGTGAGCGGGCCCGGGTAAAACTACGTGGCCGGGAGTCGGAGCCTTTCCCTGTACACCTTGGGGTGCGACAGGGATGTCCTCTGGCTCCCACATTATTTAACATCTATTTCGACTGCGTAGTTCGTGAAGCCTTCAATAGCTGTACCGGGGGAATTTCCATTTGATACAGATATAATGGGAGGCTGATCGACGCCCGGGTGCGATCAAGGGATGGCTCCCTATTGGTCAACCACGTTATGTATGCCGATGATTTGGTAATAGCTGCTCATTCAGAAGAGGAGTTGGAGACGCTGCTGCTGAGACTGGAGCATGCCACTAAGAGGTGGGGCCTTACCATCAGCCCCACCAAAACTAAGCACCTGCCTGGGTATTTTGTACCATCGGACACTCCACCCCCACAACTCCCAATTGGTGATGGGGCAGTTGTGGAGAGAGTGGAGAGTTTCCCATACCTGGGCAGTGTGCTTATGACTGGCTCCAGTTTATCAGCAGAGGTCTCACTCCGAATCAGTCGAGCGGCAATATCTTTTCATCGGTTGCGTAACGCTGTGTGGAAGCTACCTGGTCTGTCGCTCCGCACGAAGCTTCAGGTCTTCTCGGCCACGGTCATTCCCTCCCTTCTCTACGCTTGCGAAACGTGGACCCCCCTAGTGGAGCATCTTCGCCGGTTGGAAACATTTAGGCTGGCCTGCCTACGATCCATCCTGGGTTTAACCAGGCTGGATTGTGTGAGGAGCTCACAAATCCTTGAAAGATCTGGGCAAAGTCCCATCGGTGAGCTCCTCCGGCAGGCAAGGCTGCGTTGACTGGGTCATGTAGCCCGCATGCCCAGCTACCGCATGCCTAAAAAGCTTTTGTTCGGCCCGATCGAGGGGGCTAAACGGGCGCGGCACGGGCTAGAGAAGAGATGGAGTGATGTGGTACAGGAGGACGTGGAGCTGAGTGGACTTGCCGATGACTGGTACCAGCAGTGTCAAGATCGGCCTCAGTGGAGGAGGCTCGTGAAGGACGCTACTGGGCAGTTGGAGGCAGTAGCCCTCCAACAACAACGGAAGGCGGAGGAGCGACGCTCACAACAACGAGCGGAGCGCCGGGTGGCTAAAGCACAGCAAGTTGGTACGGTAGGGGGCACAGGTGGTGCATCAGCCAGTCATCTCGGTCATCTCGGTCAGTCGACCCGTGGCACCTGCTGGGTCTGCCCCGTGACCTCCTGCCAGCGGGCGTTCAACACTTCACGTGGCCTCAAGGTGCACTTGGCCTGACACAAGCGTCGTGGTGACGTCACCGCCACTTAGTGGCGAATGGCGGTTGTTGTTGTATAGGTGCGTGTGTGTAGGTGTGTTAGTGTGTAGAGGTGTGTGTGTGTAGGTGTGTGTAAGTGTATAGAGGTGTGTGTGTAGGTGTAAGTGTATAGAGGTGTGTGTGTAGGTGTGTAAGTGTGTAGAGGTGTGTGTATAGGTGTGTGTAAGTGTGTATAGGTGTGTAAGTGTGTATAGGTGTGTGTGTAGGTGTGTGTAAGTGTGTATAGGTGTGTGTGTAGGTGTGTGTAAGTGTGTATAGGTGTGTGTGTAAGTGTACGGAGGTGTTCGGGAGAGTAACCCTGGCAGCGTAACGCTGCTGGCGTCTCGTGCTGCCGCCTGTACCGCGCCTTGTCCACCAGAGGGCATCGCCTACCCACGGGTTGTGGGAAGTGGAGGGTGGGGGGAGGGGTCCGGGGATGGGGGGGAGCGACTGCTGCTGCAGCGCTCAGCAAGGGGTCGTGCTTGGTGCACCACTGCCAATTATTTATTGCATCGATCTATCTCATTCTTTGTCTCTGCTTCTATTTCCTTGCGCCCGAGTATGCACCGCTACTTGTGGTACCCTCTCTGTACTCATTGGAGAGCCACGTCCAAACCACTAAATCTTCTAGTTTCTTGTGTGAAGCCCTCTCCAATATTTTATTTGATTTCTGCAAAAGGGCTGCTGCCATGACTGTGGAATGGTTGTCACGATTGACTTTAAATGTCGCGGTTCGATCTCCCAGCCTGGCCTTGAAAACATTGACCAGGATTCTTACAATTCCCTGTTTTTGTCCACCCACAGTCCATCGGTGGGTCGCGTGCAGTGGGCTAAATGGCGAGTACTCCCACCTCTTTCAAGACGAATGGTCAGTGTGGAAAAGTTGGCCAAAACATACCCACCAGATCAGCACTCTAGACCTCCCTCTAGTGGAGGTTCTTTCACAAGCAGTTGCATGAGCAAGTAATTGCAGGGCTGCAGCATTAACCTCACGTGTACAACAATCATCTGGTTTCCGTGCATTTCAGAACTCCTTGATCCAGACCCCAGCATCCCAGTGCTGCAGGCTCAGTGCTCTGCATCAGTGTTACCATTGCGCCGTTGCTCCTCTGCAACCCCATGCCACCCGTTGCCGCGTGTGACGTCGCTGCGCCCTGTGCATCGCACGTGTCCCCAGCCCCTGCCGCTGCTCCGCCGGGACACCGGCTTGATGCTGACGATGTTTCAGGAGCAGGCCGCCTGCCTCCTGGCCAACGCCTTCTTCTGCACGTTCCCCCGGAGCAACGCCACCGGGACCCGGAGCGAGGCCTCTGCCTGCCCCGACATCAACGTCAACAGGTGCGGCAGCAGCAGCCCATCACTGTGATTACACACCGTACACCGTGTGTCATGCAGTACACACAGATGCCATGCTCTCTCTATGTAGAGTATTTCTTGCTATATATGTAGCGTCGGAAATGCAAAGCACACACCACCCTGTATGCTTACCTGTAGTTGCAGGCACGAGTCTGCAGGGGGTGCCACCCTGAGTTAGAGAGAGAACCGGGACCGTTGAGAGGCCGAGTTCCCCCCCCCCCCGACCCCAGGTGAGGGGTTGGGGGGTTATTCCAGAGCCACCTGGAAGGTTCCAGAAAGGGGGCGGTACCGGGGGTGGAGAGTCCCCGAGGTGGGTATAAAATTTCGATTTAAAGCTTTCGTGACTGCAGGAATTCATCTTCTTGGTTTTTTTGGTAAAGTCACGTAGAAGGGAAGTAATAAAATAATAAAAAATAAAACATAAAACAATTCTCACGACGTTTCGGCCACAACGCAAGCAGCCGTCTTCAGGTAAAGAATGAGAACCTGTCAAGCTGGGAGCTTATATCTACGCTGAGTTGGGGGGGGGGGTGTAAGAAGGAGAGTTGGGGGGGGTGTAAGAGGAGCGCCTTAACAAAAGGATGTGCATATCAAGAGGCGTAGGAGGTGGGCGGGGGGGGGGGGTTTCAAGGGAGGGCTGGGGGGGTGTAAGAGGGAGAGTTGGGGGGGTGTAAGAGGAGCGCCTTAACAAAGGGATGTGCATATCAAGAGGCGTAGGAGGTGGGCGGGGGGGGGGGGTTTAAGGGAGGGGGCAGGGGGGGGTAGCAATAATAAAGGGATGGAATGTTAAAGCAATGAAACATGTGAATGGGAGAGCGGTGACCGAGCACCAACAGCGGTTAATGCCTGTGAGTGGATTGCGGACTGAAAGTCGCCGTAAACGTGAACAACAATCAGTTAAGATCCGAAATGGTTTATTACGTCCTTCCAATGATTGCTGAGCCAGAAACACGGGAGGACAAACACCTCAGCCGTAGCAGATCACTGTTACAATTCAGTGGGCTCACATGACATTGACTTCTCCAAGACAGAGGTTCTCTGCAAGCCATCTGGCTACCATGAGAGATTCGTTCATGAGGCGATCCACATATACAAACACAGAGACAATTTCAACCGAGAAGATGGATTCTGGCTCAGCAATCATTGGAAGGACGTAATTAACCATTTCGGTTCTTAACTGATTGTTGTTCACGTTTACGGCGACTTTCAGTCCGCAATCCACTCACAGGCATTAACCGCTGTTGGTGCTCGGTCACCGCTCTCCCATTCACATGTTTCATTGCTTTAACATTCCATCCCTTTATTATTGCTACCCCCCCCTGCCCCCTCCCTTGAAACCCCCCCCCCCCCCGCCCACCTCCTACGCCTCTTGATATGCACATCCCTTTGTTAAGGCGCTCCTCTTACACCCCCCCCCCCCAACTCTCCCTCTTACACCCCCCCAACCCTCCCTTGAAACCCCCCCCGCCCACCTCCTACGCCTCTTGATATGCACATCCTTTTGTTAAGGCGCTCCTCTTACACCCCCCCCCCAACTCAGCGTAGATATAAGCTCCCAGCTTGACAGGTTCTCATTCTTTACCTGAAGACGGCTGCTTGCGTTGTGGCCGAAACGTCGTGAGAATTGTTTTATGTTTTATTTTTATAATTTTATTACTTCCCTTCTACGTGACTTTACCGAAAAAACCAAGAAGGTGGGTATAAAAGACGGACCCCAGGACGGCCTGAGGCAGTGCTCTGAAGACGAAGACTGAAGACCAGCTAGGCTAGGACCCTGGGACCCCGGGACCCCGGGACCCGACGTCCTTTTATGGGCCGGGGCCGAGCACGGACCAGTGGTCGAGACCCGCACCTTGGCTGGGTCGGGTCAGCATAGCCTCCCCTAGGCCACCCTTAGTCGGAGGACTCAGAGCCCGTAGCCCCAGTGATAGGGCACGTTAGCCCGGAGGCCATACCTCCCCAAGTAGTGGGAGTAAAAGGGGCTTCTGTTATAAGATTTAAATAAACCGTGTTGCCTCTAAGCTACGTCTCCAGTCTCCGTGGGAACCCACTACATATACACAAGAAATGCTGTTCTACACATAACGGCCATGCCATGTTTCAGTTCAAAGTAACGCTGCAGTACGTGCACAGGCTATGCTTCTTTACACATACTCTGTATTATACGGCACACACTTTCATGGTGCTGCGTACATGGTATATGATGCGTTACACATAGGCCATGCTGTATTATAAACTCCGTGCAAAGTATCAGTTTATACGTAGCCAATGCCACTGTACAAAGACAAAGATCCCCCTCATAGCCTTAACAGATTTTTGAGGCAAGTGGTGTTAGTGAGGACCTAATGAGGACTGGCACAGTACACAGGGGAGTGGGTAGCCAACACCACGCATTTGTCTCCCTCGTGGTGATGTGTACACACTGCATCAGGTACTCATTTGAGGCTGAGTCGACCAATGGGAGGCCCAGGACCGGTTCAGATATTTCCCACTGTTATACCAGTAGGAACAACAGGTTCCACACTGCCCACCAGGGATTATTTGTCTGTCGTGCATATGGGGAGGGGAGGGTGGGGGTGGGAGGGGTGGGGCTGGGTGGGGAGGGGAGGGTGGGGAGGGGCTGGGGGGGAGGGTGGGGCTGGGTGGGGAGGGGCTGATCACCCCGTGGTGCCCTTATAAAACTCAACGTTTAACCTACACACTACACTATACACGACACGATACACTACACTTATACAAGTGTAGTGAGTTCTCAGGGAGACAGACGACGTAGTTGAGGCACACTCTTTTATTTAACCAAAAGGCGGTAACAATACTTGAAGGGGTAACGGCCCCTTCACCCGTACTCAATGGGAAACACCCCTAGCACTATCCCCTGACTGTCCTATTCCCAGTCCTCCGCTATGAGTGCTAGGGGAGGCTATCTGATCCGGCCCTGGTCAAGCACGGATCCCGGCACCCAGCTAACCAGGCCGTGCTTACAAGAGCAGCGGTCCTGGAGCTCTTGGGGCCGCGCCACTTGCCCTGCTCGGCCCTGACAAGGACAGCGAGCCAGGGGAGTTCCAGGGCCTATTCTGCCGGTCTTCAGTCTTCCCTGGTAAGCTTCTCACACACTGGCCCCGAGTTCTCTGGCTCCCCGCCTTTTATAAGAATCCTCTCCGAGGGGTGGGGCTATGGGGGATCACAACGCCCCCATGCCCCCCCAGGGTTAACCGATGCGGACGTGGATGTAGACACCCGTGTGTGGGTCCAGACACCCTTGTGTTTTGTCCGCCCTTCTCCCTGTAACAACCCCTACATTTGTATTTAGTGTTGAAAAACTGGCAGGATTTTACGTACTTTGTGCTTATATGCTCAGTTATTTTGTGACTTGCTTACATTTTTACACGTTGCACTCATTTTCTTTTGTTTGTTGTTGTAACTTGCTCACCCTGTGCCTCGACTGCATATCTGTGAAAGAAGAGCTTCATCGCTTATCGGATTCCTTATCATCCAGTCTAAATCATTTATTCTGATTTTGGAAACCAATGCAGGATAAAACGGGGGGGGGGGGGGGGGAGGGGGTAGAACACACTCCACATTCCACACGGAGAAAGTGGACCAAGTTTGGGCGTCAAACCCAGGTCCCTCTGACTGAGTTCCAGCCCTGCCGCCTGCAAACGAACACATGTACAGTTCAAACCCCACGTGTACATTCGGTTATATACGGATGTATTTTTATAATTGGTTTCTGGGTGAGGACAAATAATGAAGCAGCCATATCTTTGCTATGTAGCCTTTCATCCAGTGTGATATCGCAAGACTAATGCCAATTTTGTAACCAGACCCACGATGGGCAAAGGTATGCTGCTTTACTGCAGCATCGTTATTAACCTGGTTAATCTATCTCCGCACGGTGGTGGGGGGGAGTGCAATCTCTGCTGTAGCAGGAAGTTGGAGCGGAGCCGGCGCTGCCCCCATCCTCCGCGCTCGCCCAGGCCTCTAAATGGCTGACGGTTGTTGTGGAGGAAGAGGAGACTCCGGTGGAGGAGCTGTTGGTGCAGGAGGAGGAGACCCTGGTGGAGGAGTTGGTGGTGCAGGAGGAGGAGACCCTGGTGGAGGAGTTGGTGGTGCAGGAGGAGGAGACCCTGGTGGAGGAGCTGTTGGTGCATGAGGAAGAGACCCTGGTGGAGGAGTTGGTGGTGCAGGAGGAGGAGACCCTGGTGGAGGAGTTGGTGGTGCAGGAGGAGGAGACCCTGGTGGAGGAGTTGGTGGTGCAGGAGGAGGAGACCCTGGTGGAGGAGCTGTTGGTGCATGAGGAGGAGACCCTGGTGGAGGAGCTGTTGGTGCAGGAGGAGGAGACCCTGGTGGAGGAGTTGGTGGAGCAGGAGGAGGAGACCCTGGTGAAGGAGCTGTTGGTGCATGAGGAGACCCTGGTGGAAGAGCTGGTGGTGCAGGAGGAGGAGACCCTGGTGGAGGAGCTGGTGGTGCATGAGGAGGAGACCCTGGTGGAGGAGCTGGTGGTGCAGGAGGAGGAGACCCTGGTGGAGGAGGTGGTGGTGCAGGAGGAGGAGACCCTGGTGGAAGAGATGTTGGTGCATGAGGAGGAGACCCTGGTGGAAGAGCTGGTGGTGCAGGAGGAGGAGACCCTGGTGGAAGAGCTGGTGGTGCAGGAGCAGGAGACCCTGGTGGAGGAGCTGTTGGTGCAGGAGGAGGAGACCCTGGTGGAGGAGCTGTTGGTGCATGAGGAGGAGACCCTGGTGGAAGAGCTGGTGGTGCAGGAGGAGGAGACCCTGGTGGAAGAGCTGGTGGTGCAGGAGGAGGAGACCCTGGTGGAAGAGCTGGTGGTGCAGGAGGAGGAGACCCTGGTGGAGGAGCTGGTGGTGCAGGAGGAGGAGACCCTGGTGGAAGAGCTGTTGGTGCAGGAGGAGGAGACCCTGGTGGAGGAGCTGGTGGTGCAGGAGGAGACCCTGGTGGAGGAGCTGTTGGTGCATGAGGAGGAGACCCTGGTGGAGGAGCTGTTGGTGCAGGAGGAGGAGACCCTGGTGTAGGAGCTGTTGGTGCATGAGGAGGAGACCCTGGTGGAAGAGCTGGTGGTGCAGGAGGAGGAGACCCTGGTGGAAGAGCTGGTGGTGCAGGAGGAGGAGACCCTGGTGGAGGAGCTGTTGGTGCATGAGGAGGAGACCCTGGTGGAAGAGCTGGTGGTGCAGGAAGAAGAGATGAGGGGGGAGACAGAGGAGGTATGGATGAAGGAGCAGGAGGAGGATATGGTGGTGCAGGTGGAGGAGACATTGGTGGAGAAGATGGTGGAGAAGGAGATGACAAGGAAAGAGGATCAGGTGATGGTGGTGCAGGAGGAGAAGAGGAAGCGAGGGAGTCTGGCCCGCATAGGGAGAACCATCCGTTCACTCCTCTGACGCGTGCTGCTGTGTGGTGGCCGGTCCACCACACAGTAGAGGTGGTGGTGGTGGTCACGGATCGTTGTGAACCACGACCACTATCACCATACCCACCACACACACCCTGCACCCATTCACCCCCTTGTGATACCCACCACCCAACGCACACCACACACACCCTACACCCACCTACCCCATGATCCCACTCCCACCACATTCCACACAAAGGGTTAGGGGTTTAGAGGGTTAGGGATTTCGAGGGTTATAGGGTTTAGGGGTTGAGGGGATTCGAGAGTTAGGGGTTTAGAGGGTTGGGGTTTAGAGGGTTAGGTGTTTAGAGGATTAGGCTATTTGGGGTATAGGGTTTTAGAGGGTTAGGGTTTTCAGGGTAAAGGGGTTTAAGGGTAAAGGAGTTTAGAGGGTAAAGGGGTTTAGAGGGTTAGGGATTTATAGGGTTTTGAGTTTACAGTGAAGGAAAAAAGTATTTGATCCCCTGCTGATTTTGTACGTTTGCCCACTGACAAAGAAATGATCAGTCTATAATTTTAATGGTAGGTTTATTTGAACAGTGAAAGACAGAATAACAACAAAATCCAGAAAAACGCATGTCAAAAATGTTATAACTTGATTTGCATTTTAATGAGGGAAATAAGTATTTGACCCCTCTGCAAAACATGACTTAGTACTTGGTGGCAAAATCCTTGTTGGCAATCACAGAGGTCAGACGTTTCTTGTAGTTGGCCACCAGGTTTGCACACATCTCAGGAGGGATTTTGTCCCACTCCTCTTTGCAGATATTCTGCAAGTCATTAAGGTTTCAAGGCTGACGTTTGGCAACTCAAACCTTCAGCTCCCTCCACAGATTTTCTATGGGATTAAGGTTTGGAGACTGGCTAGGCCACTCCAGGACCTTAATGTGCTTCTTCTTGAGCTACTTCTTTTTTTGCTTTGGCCGTGTATTTTGGGTCATTGTCATGCTGGAATACCCATCCACGACCCATTTTCAATGCCCTGGCTGAGGGAAGGAGGTTCTCACCCAATATTTGATGGTACATGGCCCCGTCCATCGTCCCTTTGATGCGGTGAAGTTGTCCTGTCCCCTTAGCAGAAAAACACCCCCTAAGAATAATGTTTCCCCCTCCATGTTTGACGGTGGGGATGGTGTTCTTGGGGTCATAGGCAGCATTCCTCCTCCTCCAAACACGGCGAGTTGAGTTGATGCCAAAGAGCTCCATTTTGGTCTCATCTGACCACAACACTTTCACCAAGTTGTCCTCTGAATCATTCAGATGTTCATTGCCAAACTT
>NW_027620599.1:17500-24734 GCF_964198595.1 Lampetra fluviatilis | reverse complement strand
AGACTCACCTGCACCACAGACTCACTTGCACCACAGACTCACCTGCACCATAGACTCACCTGCACCACAGACTCACCTGCACCACAGACTCACCTGCACCACAGACTCACCTGCACCATAGACTCACCTGCACCACACACTCACCTGCACCACAGACTCACCTGCACCACAGACTCACCTGCACCACAGACTCACCTGCACCACAGACTCACCTGCACCACACACTCACCTGCACCACAGACTCACCTGCACCACACACTCACCTGCACCACACACTCACCTGCACCACACACTCACCTGCACCACACACTCACCTGCACCACACACTCACCTGCACCACACACTCACCTGCACCACACACTCACCTGCACCACACACTCACCTGCACCACAGACGCACCTGCACCACAGACTCACCTGCACCACAGACTCACCAATACCATAGACTCACCAATACCACAGACTCACCAATACCACAGACTCACCTGCACCACAGACTCACCTGCACCACAGACTCACCTGCACCACAGACTCACCTGCACCACAGACTCACCTGCACCAGCTGGATGAGGTACTGGGAGAGTTTGTCGTCGGTGAGACCCGCCTCGAGACATTTGACGGCGAAGTCGCGGACACGAGGGTCGGGGTAGTTGCAAGTCGAGGAGCTCAAGGGCCAACTCAGGCCTCACCAGAGGCCAGTCCTTGAGAAGGCTGTACATCTGTGTGGGTGGGTGGGGTGAGAGGGTGGGTGGGTGGGTGAGTGGGTGGGTGGGTGGGTGAGAGGGTGGGTGGGTGAGTGAGTGGGTGAGTGGGTGGGTGAGTGGGTGGGTGAGTGGGTGAGTGGGTGGGTGGGTGAGTGAGTGGGTGAGTGGGTGGGTGAGTGGGTGGGTGAGTGTGTGAGAGAGAAGGTGGGTGGGTGGGTGGGTGAGTGGGTGGGTGAGTGTGTGAGAGAGAGGGTGGGTGGGTGGGTGAGTGGGTGGGTGAGTGGGTGAGAGAGAGTGTGAGAGAGAGGGTGTGTGAGTGGGTGAGTGGGTGGGTGGGTGAGTGTGTGGGTGGGTGGGTGGGTGAGTGAGTGAGTGGGTGGGTGAGTGAGTGAGTGGGTGGGTGGGTGAGTGTGTGGGTGGGTGGGTGAGTGTGTGGGTGGTGGGTGAGTGAGTGAGTGAGTGGGTGGGTGGGTGGGTGAGTGGGTGAGAGAGTGGATGGGTGGGTGGGTGAGTGAGTGGGTGAGTGGGTGGGTGAGTGGGTGGGTGAGTGGGTGGGTGGGTGGGTGAGTGGGTGGGTGAGTGGGTGAGTGGGTGGGTGGGTGAGTGAGTGGGTGGGTGGATGATGGGTGAGTGGGTGGGTGAGTGGGTGAGTGGGTGGGTGAGTGAGTGGGTGAGTGAGTGGGTGGGTGAGTGGGTGGGTGAGAGAGTGGGTGAGAGGGTGGGTGGGTGGGTGAGAGGGTGGGTGAGTGGGTGGGTTAGTGAGTGGGTGGGTGGGTGGGCGGGTGAGTGGGTGGGTGAGAGAGTGGGTGGGTGGGTAGGTGGGTGGGTGAGAGGGTGAGTGGGTGGGTGAGTGAGTGGGTGGGTGGGTGAGAGGGTGGGTGAGAGGGTGAGTGGGTGGGTGAGTGCGTGGGTGAGTGGGTGAGTGGGTGGGTGGGTGAGTAGGTGGGTGGGTGTGTGGTTGGGTGAGTGGGTGGGTGGTGGTGGTGGGGGGTGGGTGGGGTGAGTGGGTGAGTGAGTGGGTGGGTGGGTGAGTGTGTGGGTAGGTGGGTGAGTAGGTGGGTGGGTGGGTGGGTGGGTGAGTGGGTGCGTGGTGAGTGTGTGGGTAGGTGGGTGTGTGGGTGGGTGGGTGTGTTGGTGAGTGAGGTGAGTGGGTGTGTAGTGGTGGTGGGGTGAGAGAGTGGGTGGGTGGGTAGGTGGGTGGGTGAGTGGGTGAGTGGGTGGGTGAGTGAGTGGGTGGGGTGGGTGAGGGGTGGGTGAGGGTGTGTGGGTGGGTGGTGCGTGGGGTGGTGGGTGGGTGGGTGGGGTGGTAGGTGGGTGGGTGTGTGGTGGGTGGTGGGTGGGTGGTGGGTGGTGGGTGGGTGGGTGGTGGGGTGGTGAGTGGGTGGGGTGGGTGTGTGTGTGGGTAGGTGGGTGGTAGGTGGGTGGGTGGTGTGGTGGGTGGGTGGGTGGTGGTGTGGGTAGGTGGGTGAGTGGGTGGGTGGGTGGTGGTGGGTGGGTGGGTGAGTGGGTGGGTGAGTGGTGGTGGGTGGGTGAGTGGTGAGTGGGTGGGGTGAGTGGTGAGGGGGTGGGTGGGTGAGTGTGTGGGTGGGGGGGTGAGTGTGTGGGTGGGTGGGTGAGTGAGTGAGTGGTGGGTGGGTGGGTGGGTGGTGGGTGAGAGAGTGGTGGGTGGGTGGGTGGGGAGTGGGTGGTGGGTGGGTGGTGGGTGGGTGGTGGGTGGGTGGGGGGGTGGTGGGGGGGGTGAGTGGGTGGTGGGGGGGTGGGGGTGGTGGTGGGGTGGGTGGTGGGTGGGTGGGGTGGGTGGTGGGTGGTGGGTGGTGGGTGGGGTGAGGTGGTGGGTGGTGGTGGGTGGGTGGTGGGGGGTGGGTGAGGAGTGGGTGAGAGGGTGGGTGGGTGGGTGAGGGGTGGGTGAGTGGGTGGGTTGTGAGTGGGTGGGTGGGTTAGTGAGTGGGTGGGTGGGTGGGCGGGTGAGTGGGTGGGTGAGAGAGTGGGTGGGTGGGTAGGTGGGTGGGTGAGAGGGTGAGTGGGTGGGTGAGTGAGTGGGTGGGTGGGTGAGAGGGTGGTGTGAGAGGGTGAGTGGGTGGGTGAGTGCGTGGGTGAGTGGGTGAGTGGGTGGGTGGGTGAGTAGGTGGTGGGTGTGTGGTTGGGTGAGTGGGTGGGTGAGTGGGTGAGTGGGTGGGTGGGTGAGTGGGTGAGTGAGTGGGTGGGTGGGGTGAGTGTGTGGGTAGGTGGGTGAGTAGGTGGGTGGGTGGGTGAGTGGGTGCGTGGGTGAGTGTGTGGGTAGGTGGGTGAGTGGGTGGGTGGGTGTGTTGGTGAGTGAGTGAGTGGGTGAGTAAGTGAGTGGGTGGGTGAGAGAGTGGGTGGGTGGGTAGGTGGGTGGGTGAGAGGTGAGTGGGTGGGTGAGTGAGTGGGTGGGTGGGGTGAGAGGGTGGGTGAGAGGGTGAGTGGGTGGGTGAGTGCGTGGGTGAGTGGGTGGGTGGGTGAGTAGGTGGGTGGGTGTGTGGTTGGGTGAGTGGGTGGGTGAGTGGGTGAGTGGGTGGGTGGGTGAGTGGGTGAGTGAGTGGGTGGGTGGGTGAGTGTGTGGGTAGGTGGGTGAGTAGGTGGGTGGGTGGGTGAGTGGGTGGGTGGGTGAGTGTGTGGGTAGGTGGGTGAGTGGGTGGGTGGGTGTGTTGGTGAGTGAGTGAGTGGGTGAGTAAGTGAGTGGGTGGGTGTGTGGGTGTGTGTGGGTGAGTGAGTGAGTGTGTGTGACGGTGGGTGAATGTGTGTGAGAGAGAGTGTGTGTGTATCTGTCAGTCACCGCAGTCATGATGGTGGTGGTGATGGTGGTGATGATGGTGATGTTGTTGATGATGATGTTGGTGATGATGATGTTGATGATGTTGTTGATGATGTTGTTGGTGGTGATGATGTTGGTGTTGATGATGTTGGTGATGATGATGTTGATGTTGTTGATGTTGTTGATGTTGGTGATGATGTTGGTGATGATGTTGGTGATGATGTTGGTGATGATGTTGGTGATGAAGTGGACGATGATGTTGATGTTGATGATGTTGTTGATGTTGTTGGTGATGATGTTGTTGATGATGCTGTTGATGATGCTGTTGATGATGTTGTTGTTGATGTTGTTGATGTTAATGTTGTTGTTGATGATGTTAATGTTGTTGTTGATGATGTTAATGTTGTTGTTGATGTTGTTGTTGTTGACGTTGTTGATGTTGCGTCACCTGCACGACGTCCTCGCGGCTGCTCCACTTGACGGCGAGCAGCAACTTGGAGAGAACTTCGGGGAAGTTTAAATAGTGCTGCCTGGGGGGGAGAGACACGGGGGGAGAGACACGGGGGGGGGGTGAGACACGGGGGGGGGGGGTGGTGAGACACGGGGGGGGGGGGGGTGAGACACGGGGGGGGGGGTGAGACACGGGGGGGGGGGGGGTGAGACACGGGGGGGGGGAGGGGGAGAAACGGGGGGGGGGGGTGAGACACGTTCTCCCCGATGACCCCCATGACCGCAAAGATCCCGACGACAACCCACGCCCCCCCCCGACGACCCCCACAACGACCCCCACGACGACCCCCACGACGACCCCACCACGACCCCACCACGACCCCACCACCCTCGTGACCCCCACGCGACCCCACCGCGACCCCCACGCGACCCCACCGCGACCCCTACGACCCCACCGCGACCCCTACCGGTATCTCCACAGGAGGTCTTTCTCTTGCGCCGTGATGTCGGAGAGCGGGTCACGGTTACAGATGCTCTTGATCTGCTCACGGTCAGAGTTGACCCCCACGCGACCCCACCGCGACCCCCACGCGACCCCACCGCGACCCCTACCGGTATCTCCACAGGAGGTCTTTCTCTTGTTCCGTGATGTCGGAGAGCGGGTCACGGTTACAGATGCTCTTGATCTGCTCACGGTCAGAGTTGACCCCCACGCGACCCCACCGCGACCCCCACGCGACCCCCACGCGACCCCACCACGACCCCTACCGGTATCTCCACAGGAGGTCTTTCTCTTGCGCCGTGATGTCGGAGAGCGGGTCACGGTTACAGATGCTCTTGATCTGCTCACGGTCAGAGTTGACCCCCACGCGACCCCACCGCGACCCCCACGCGACCCCCACGCGACCCCACCACGACCCCTACCGGTATCTCCACAGGAGGTCTTTCTCTTGCTCCGTGATGTCGGAGAGCGGGTCACGGTTACAGATGCTCTTGATCTGCTCGCGGTCAGAGTTGACCCCACCACGACCCCCACCACGACCCCCCCGCGACCCCTACGACCCCACCGCGACCCCTACCGGTATCTCCACAGGAGGTCTTTCTCTTGTTCCGTGATGTCGGAGAGCGGGTCACGGTTACAGATGCTCTTGATCTGCTCACGGTCAGAGTCGGGCAGCTCGCAGTCCCTGGTCCATCGTCCTCCGCTCGCCTGCAGCGAACACAACCACCACAACAACAACAATCACAACCACAACCATCACAGTCACCACCACCACAACCACCACAATCGCAGTCCCTGGTCCATCGTCCTCCGCTCGCCTGCAGCGAACACAACAACCACCACAACAACAATCACAACCACAACCACCACAGTCACCACCACCACAGCCACCACAATCGCAGTCCCTGGTCCATCGTCCTCCGCTCGCCTGCAGCAAACACAACAACCACCACAACAACCACAATCACAACAACCACAACCACAGTCACCACAATCACCACCACAATCACAGTCACCACCACCACCACAACAACAACCACAGTCACTACCACCACAACAACCACCACAATCACAACAACCACCACAACCACAGTCACCACCACCACCACAACAACCACCACCACCACAACCACAGTCACCACCACAACGACCACCAAAACCACACAACCTGATGATGCTGCTGATGCTGATGATGCTGCTGTTACTGATGCAGCTGATGATGATGCTGCTGCTGATGATGCTGTAGATGATGCTGCTGCTGATGATGATGCTACTGCTGATGATGCTGTAGATGATGCTGCTGCTGATGATGCTGTTACTGCTGCTGATGATGCTACTGATGCTACTGCTGCTGATGATGCTACTGCTGCTACTGCTGATGATGATGATGCTGCTGCTGATGATGATGCTACTGCTGCTACTACTGATGCTGCTGATGATGATGATGATGCTACTGTTACTGCTGCTGCTGCTGATGCTACTGCTGATGCTGCTGATGATGCTGATGATGCTGCTGGAGACCTTGGATCCCAGCGTGCCGCCCGCCGTGTCGGGCTGCAGGATCCTCCTGCCGTGGTCCTCCAAACCCTCGACGCCGGGGAATCGAACAGCCCCTCCGAACCACTCAAACTCCACCTCCAGGCACGGCGTCTCCTACACATCAACATCATCACCATGATCATCAACATCATCACCTCCGAACCACTCAAACTCCACCTCCAGACACGGTGTCTCCTACACATCAACATCATCATCAACATCAACAACATCAACAACAACATCAACATCATCAACATCATCATCATCATCATCAACATCATCATCATCAACAACAACATCATCATCAACAACATCAACATCATCAACATCATCAACATCATCACCTCCGAACCACTCAAACTCCACCTCCAGACACGGGGTCTCCTACACATCAACATCATCAACATCATCAACAACAACATCATCATCAACATCAATCAACAACATCATCATCACCTCCGAACCACTCAAACTCCACCTCCAGACACGGTGTCTCCTACACAACAACATCAACATCATCAACAACATCAACAACAACATCATCATCAACATCAACAACAACATCATCATCAACATCAACAACATCATCATCAACATCACCTCCGAACCACTCAAACTCCACCTCCAGGCACGGGGTCTCCTACACAACAACAACATCATCAACGTCATCATCAACATCAACATCATCATCAACATCATCAACAACATCATCACCTCCGAACCACTCAAACTCCACCTCCAGGCACGGCGTCTCCTACACATCAACATCATCATCAACATCATCAACATCATCATCACCTCCAAACCACTCAAACTCCACCTCCAGGCACGGCGTCTCCTACACAACATCATCAACAACATCATCATCAACATCAACAACAACATCAACATCATCATCACCTCCAAACCACTCAAACTCCACCTCCAGGCACGGGGTCTCCTACACATCATCAACAACATCATCAACAACAACATCATCATCAACATCAACATCATCAACATCATCATCACCTCCGAACCACTCAAACTCCACCTCCAGGCACGGCGTCTCCTACACATCAACATCATCATCAACATCAACAACATCAACAACAACATCATCAACATCATCATCATCAACAACAACATCATCATCATCAACAACATCATCATCAACAACAAAATCATCATCAACATCATCATCATCATCAACAACAACATCATCATCATCATCATCAACAACATCAACAACATCAACATCATCAACATCATCACCTCCGAACCACTC
>NW_027620599.1:0-12500 GCF_964198595.1 Lampetra fluviatilis | reverse complement strand
ACCACGCTCACCACTCACACTCACACTCACCACTACCACCTACACCACCACGCACACACTCACCACTCTCACTCACCACTACCACCTACACCACCACGCACACACTCACCACTCACACTCACCACTACCACCTACACCACCACCACGCACACACACCACTGTCACTCACACTCGTTCCACCTACACCACGCACACACACTCACCACTCACACACTCACCACTCACCACTACCACACTAACCACACTCGTTCCACCTACACCACCACCACGCACACACTCACCACTGTCACTCACCACTGTCACTCACCACACTCACCACACTCACCACTCACACACTCACTCACCACACTCACTCACCACTACCACACTCAGCCACTCGTTCCACCTACACCACCACCACACACACTCACCACTCTCACTCACCACACTCGTTCCACCTACACCACCACCACGCACACACTCAGCACTCTCACTCACCACTACACACACACACTCACTCATCACTGTCACTCACCACACTCACCACGCTCACCACTCACACTCACCACTACCACCTACACCACCACCACGCACACACTCAGCACTCTCACTCACCACTACCACACTCAGCCACTCGTTCCACCTACACCACCACCACGCACACACTCAGCACTCTCACCACTCACACTCACCACTACCACCTACACCACCACGCACACACTCAGCACTCTCACACTCACCACTCACACACTCACCACACTCGTTCCACCTACACCACCACCACCACGCACACACTCAGCACTCTCACTCACACACTCACCACTCACACACTCACCACTCACACACTCACCACACTCGTTCCACCTACACCACCACCACCACGCACACACTCAGCACTCTCACTCACACACTCACCACTACACACACTCACCACTCACACACTCACCACACTCGTTCCACCTACACCACCACCACCACGCACACACTCAGCACTCTCACTCACACACTCACCACTCACACACTCACCACACTCGTTCCACCTACACCACCACCACCACGCACACACTCAGCACTCTCACTCACACACTCACCACTCACACACTCACCACACTCGTTCCACCTACACCACCACCACCACGCACACACTCAGCACTCTCACTCACACACTCACCACTCACACTCACCACTCACACACTCACCACACTCGTTCCACCTACACCACCACCACCACGCACACACTCAGCACTCTCACTCACACACTCACCACTACACACACACTCATCACTCACCACTCACCACTACCACACTAACCACACTCGTTCCACCTACACCACCACCACGCACACACTCGGCACTCTCACTCACCACGCTCACCACACTCACCACTCACACACTCACTCACCACACTCACTCACCACTACCACACTCAGCCACTCGTTCCACCTACACCACCACACACACACTCACCACACTCACTCACCACGCTCACTCACCACACTCACCACACTCACCACTCACACTCACCACACTCACCACACTCGTTCCACCTACACCACCACACACACACTCACCACACTCACTCACCACTCACACCACACTCGTTCCACCTACACCACCACACACACACTCACCACACTCACTCACCACGCTCACCACTTACCACACTCACTCACCACACTCACTCACCACACTCACTCACCACAGTGAGTGACACAGTGAGTGAGTGACACAGTGAGTGAGTGACACTCACAGGGGGTTGGAGCAGGGTACACGTTGTGTGTTGACGTTGTCACAGTGAGTGACACAGTGAGTGACACAGTGAGTGAGTGACACAGTGAGTGACAGTGAGTGACACAGTGAGTGAGTGACACAGTGAGTGAGTGACACAGTGAGTGACACAGTGAGTGACACAGTGAGTGACACAGTGAGTGAGTGAGTGACACAGTGAGTGACACAGTGAGTGAGTGAGTGACACAGTGAGTGAGTGACACAGTGAGTGAGTGACACAGTGAGTGACACAGTGAGTGACACAGTGAGTGAGTGACACAGTGAGTGAGTGACACAGTGAGTGACACAGTGAGTGACACAGTGAGTGACAGACACAGTGAGTGACACAGTGAGTGAGTGACACAGTGAGTGAGTGACACAGTGAGTGACACAGTGAGTGACACAGTGAGTGAGTGAG
Source organism: Lampetra fluviatilis (assembly GCF_964198595.1). Taxonomy (NCBI): domain Eukaryota; kingdom Metazoa; phylum Chordata; class Hyperoartia; order Petromyzontiformes; family Petromyzontidae; genus Lampetra; species Lampetra fluviatilis. The sequence continues at coordinate 10,336 of NW_027620599.1, read as the reverse complement.
TGACACAGTGAGTGAGTGACACAGTGAGTGAGTGACAGTGAGTGACACAGTGAGTGTCACAGTGAGTGAGTGACACAGTGAGTGACACAGTGAGTGAGTGACACAGTGAGTGACACAGTGAGTGAGTGAGTGACACAGTGAGTGAGTGAGTGACACAGTGAGTGACATTCACAGGGGGTTGGAGCAGGGGACACGTTGGGTGTTGACGTTGTCACAGTGAGTGACACAGTGAGTGAGTGACACAGTGAGTGAGTGACACAGTGAGTGAGTGAGTGACACAGTGAGTGAGTGACACAGTGAGTGAGTGACACAGTGAGTGAGTGAGTGAGTGACACAGTGAGTGAGTGACACAGTGAGTGAGTGACACAGTGAGTGAGTGAGTGACACAGTGAGTGAGTGACACAGTGAGTGAGTGACACAGTGAGTGAGTGAGTGACACAGTGAGTGAGTGACACAGTGAGTGAGTGACACAGTGAGTGAGTGAGTGAGTGAGTGACACAGTGAGTGAGTGACACAGTGAGTGAGTGACACAGTGAGTGAGTGAGTGACTCACAGGGGGTTGGAGCAAGGGACACGTTGGGTGTTGACGTTGTCACAGTGAGTGACACAGTGAGTGACACAGTGAGTGACACAGTGAGTGAGTGACACAGTGAGTGAGTGAGTGACACAGTGAGTGACACAGTGAGTGAGTGACACAGTGAGTGAGTGAGTGACACAGTGAGTGAGTGAGTGACTCACAGGGGGTTGGAGCAAGGGACTCGTTGGGTGTTGACGTTGTCACAGTGAGTGACACAGTGAGTGACACAGTGAGTGAGTGAGTGACACAGTGAGTGACACAGTGAGTGAGTGACACAGTGAGTGAGTGACACAGTGAGTGAGTGAGTGACACAGTGAGTGACACAGTGAGTGAGTGACACAGTGAGTGAGTGAGTGACACAGTGAGTGAGTGACACAGTGAGTGAGTGACACAGTGAGTGAGTGAGTGACACAGTGAGTGAGTGAGTGACTCACAGGGGGTTGGAGCAAGGGACTCGTTGGGTGTTGACGTTGTCACAGTGAGTGACACAGTGAGTGAGTGACACAGTGAGTGAGTGAGTGACACAGTGAGTGACACAGTGAGTGAGTGACACAGTGAGTGAGTGACACAGTGAGTGAGTGACACAGTGAGTGAGTGAGTGAGTGACACAGTGAGTGACACAGTGAGTGAGTGACACAGTGAGTGACACAGTGAGTGAGTGAGTGACTCACAGGGGGTTGGAGCAAGGGACTCGTTGGGTGTTGACGTTGTCACAGTGAGTGACACAGTGAGTGAGTGACACAGTGAGTGAGTGACACAGTGAGTGAGTGAGTGAGTGACACAGTGAGTGAGTGACACAGTGAGTGACACAGTGAGTGAGTGAGTGACTCACAGGGGGTTGGAGCAGGGGACTCGTTGGGTGTTGACGTTGTCACAAAGCGGCTCCCCTCCGTGGAACACCCCAGTCTTGACGTAGATCTACAACAACAACAACAACACGTCAACAACCAACACAACCACAAACACCATCACCACGTCAACAACCAACACAACCACGTAAACAACCACCACCACCACCACCACCACGCCAACAACCACCACCACCACCACATCAACAACAACAACATGTCAACAACAACCACCACCACATCAACCACCACCACCACCACCACGTCAACAACCACCACCACCACGTCAACAACCACCACCACCACGTCAACAACCACCACCACGTCAACAACCACCACCACCACGTCAACCATCACCACCTCAACCACCCCCACCACCACCACCTCTACCACCACCATCACCGCCACCACCATCTCCAACACTTCCACCAACCACCACCACCACAGCTTCCACCACCACAACCACCACCCCCACCACAACCACCACCACCACAACCACCATCTCCAACACTTCCACCAACCACCACCACCACAGCTTCCACCACCACCACCACCACCAACACAGTTCCACCACCACCACCACCACCACCCCCACCACCACCTCCACCACCAACAACCACCACCACCCCCACCACCACCCCCACCTCCACCACCAACAACCACCACCACCCCCACCACCACCCCCACCTCCACCACCAACAACCACCACCACCCCCACCACCACCACCACCACCACCACCAACAACAACCACCTCCACCACCACTACCCCCAACACCTCCACCACCCCCACCACCACCCCCACCACCCCCACCACCCCCACCACCACCACCACCACCTCCACCACCTCCACCACCCCCACCACCAACAACCCCCACCACCACCACCACCACCTCCACCAACACCCCCACCACCAACAACCACCTCCACCACCACTACCCCCAACACCTCCACCACCACCACCACCAACCCTACCACCTCCACCACCACCTCCACCACCACCCCCACCACCAACAACCCCCACCACCAACAACCACCTCCACCACCTCCACCACCAACATCATCACCACCCCCACCACCACCCCCACCACCCCCACCACCACCACCACAACCACCCCCACCAACACCACCACCACCACCACCCCCAACAACCCCCACCACCAACAACCACCTCCACCACCACCACCACAACCACCACCACCACCACCACAGTTCCACCACCACCCCCACCACCACCACCTCCAACACCACCACCACCAACAACAACAACCACCACCACCTTGTCGGTGTCGCGGATGTTGACGTTGACGTAGGTTGCGCAGAGAATACGCAGCCGCAGCAGGCTGGTGACACACCACAACGGCTTGCTGGGACCACCACCACCACCACCGCCACCACCACCACCACCGCCACCACCACCGCCACCACCGCCACCACCGTCGCCGTTCATGTAGCCGCCGCCGCCACCGACAGAAACCGCCGCCACCGACGACGACAACGAAGATGACGATGACGCCAACGACGCCATCGACGCCGACGCTGATGATGAGGTCCCCGAAGCCGAAGCCGACAAGGTGGAGGAGGAGGAGGAGGAGGATCCACCGGTGGCGGTGGACACGCGCCGGGCGTACGAGGGCAACGTGAAGCCGTTGCGGGGAAGCTGGTTGTAGAGCGAGTCCTTCGTCATGAGCATGAGGTGGGGCATGCGAGAGATGGAAAGGCAACTGCGTATGTACTGCGGGGAGAGAGACGCGGGGAGGGAGATAGTGAGAGGGTGAGTGTGTGTGTGAGGGTGTGAGTGTGTGTGAGTGTGTGTGAGTGTGTGTGTGGGTGTGTATGTGTGTGAGTGTGTGTGTGGGTGTGTGTGAGTATGTGTGTGTGAGATGGAAAGGCAACTGCGTATGTACTGCGGGGAGAGAGACGCGGGGAGGGAGATAGTGAGAGGGTGAGTGTGTGTGTGAGTGAGGGTGAGGGTGTGTGAGTGAGTGTGTGTGTGAGTGTGTGTGTGGGTGTGTGTGTGTGTGAGTGTGGGTGTGTGTGAGTATGTGTGTGTGAGATGGAAAGGCAACTGCGTATGTACTGCGGGGAGAGAGACGCGGGGAGGGAGATAGTGAGAGGGTGAGTGTGTGTGTGAGTGAGTGAGTGTGTGTGTGAGTGAGTGAGTGAGTGTGTGTGTGAGTGAGTGTGTGTGTGAGTGAGGGTGAGTGTGTGTGTGTGAGTGTGAGCGAGTGTGTGTGTGTGAGTGTGTGTGTGTGAGAGTGTGTGAGTGTGTGTGAGGGTGAGTGTGTGTGTGAGTGAGGGTGAGGGTGTGTGTGTGGGTGAGTGTGTGAGTGAGTGTGTGTGAGTGTGAGTGAGTGTGAGTGAGTGTGTGAGTGAGTGTGTGAGTGAGTGTGTGAGTGTGAGTGAGTGTGTGGGTGTGTGAGTGTGTGTGTGTGTGGGTGTGTGTGAGTGTGTGTGAGTGTGTGTGAGTGAGGGTGAGGGTGTGAGTGTGTGAGTGAGTGTGTGAGTGAGTGTGTGTGTGTGTGTGTGAGTGAGTGTGTGAGTGTGAGTGAGTGTGTGTGAGAGTGTGTGAGTGTGTGTGAGAGGGTGAGTGTGTGTGTGAGTGAGGGTGAGGGTGTGTGTGAGTGTGAGTGAGAGTGTGTGAGTGAGGGTGAGGATGTGTGTGTGTGAGTGAGTGTGTGAGTGTGAGTGAGTGTGTGGGTGTGTGTGGGTGTGAGTGAGTGTGAGTGAGTGTGTGTGTGTGAGATGGAAAGGCAACTGCGTATGTACTGCGGGGAGAGAGACGCGGGGAGGGAGATAGTGAGAGGGTGAGTGTGTGTGTGAGAGTGTGTGAGTGAGTGTGTGTGTGAGTGAGTGTGTGTGTGAGTGTGTGTGTGTGAACGAGTGAGTGTGTGAGTGAGTGTGTGAGTGAGCGAGTGAGTGTGAGTGGGTGTGTGTGAGTGTGTGTGAGTAGTTCTAGAGGGAGTCCTTGGCCACCCACCCGCCCACCCACCAACCCACCCACCCACCCACCAACCCACCCACCCACCCACCAACCCACCCACCCACCCACCAACCCACCCACCCACCCACCAACCCACCCACCCACCCACCAACCCACCCACCCACCCACTCACCAACCCACCCACCCACCCACTCACCAACCCACCCACCCACCCACTCACCAACCCACCCACCCACCCACTCACCAACCCACCCACCCACCCACTCACCAACCCACCCACCCACTCACCAACCCACCCACCCACCCACTCACCAACCCACCCACCCACTCACCAACCCACCCACCCACCCACTCACCAACCCACCCACCCACTCACCAACCCACCCACCCACTCACCAACCCACCCACCCACCGACCCACCCACCCACTCACCAACCCACCCACCCACCCACCGACCCACTCACCCACCGACCCACTCACCCACCGACCCACTCACCCACCGACCCACTCACCCACCGACCCACTCACCCACCGACCCACCCACCCGCTCACCAACCCACCCACCCGCCCACCAACCCACTCGCCCACCAACCCACCCGCCCACCAACCCACCCGCCCGCTCACCCACCCGCCCGCTCACCCACCAACCCGCCCACCCACCCACCAACCCGCCCACCCACCCACCAACCCGCCCACCCACCAACCCACCCGCCCACTCACCCACCAACCCGCCCACTCACCCACCAACCCACCCACCCACCCACCCACTCACCCACCAACCCACCCGCCCACTCACCCACCAACCCACCCACCAACCCACCCACCCATCCACCCACCAACCTCACCAACCTCACCCATCCACCCACCAACTAACCCAACCCACCCACCCACCCACTCACTCACCCACCGACCCACCCACCCACCAACCAACCCCACCCACCAACCAACCCACCCACCCACTCACCCAACCCACCCACCCACCAACCAACCCACCCACCCACCAACCAACCCACCCACTCACGCACCCACCCACTCACCCACCGACCCACCCACCCACCGACCCACTCACCCACCGACCCACTCACCCACCGACCCACTCACCCACCCACCAACCCACCCACCAACCAACCCACCCACTCACCCACCCACCAACCAACCCACCCACCCACCGACCCACTCACCCACCGACCCACTCACCCACCCACCCACCCACCAACCAACCCCACCCACCAACCAACCCACCCACCCACCCACTCACCAACCCACCCACCCACCCACCAACCAACCCACCCACCCACCCACCCACCCACCAACCAACCCACCCACCCACTCACCCACCCACCCACCCACTCACCCACCAACCAACCCACCCACCCACCAACCAACCCACCCACCCACCCACCAACCAACCCACCCACCCACCCACCAACCCACCAACCAACCAACCCACCCACCAACCCACCAACCAACCCACCCACCAACTCACCCAACCCACCCACCCACCCACTCACCCACCGACCCACCCACCCACCCACCAACCAACCCCACCCACCAACCAACCCACCAACCTCACCCACCCACCGACCCACCCACCCACTCACCAACCCACCCACCCACCCACTGACCCACTCACCCACCGACCCACCCACCCACCCACCAACCAACCAACCCCACCCACCAACCAACCCACCAACCTCACCCACCCACCGACCCACCCACCCACTCACCAACCCACCCACCCACCCACTGACCCACTCACCCACCGACCCACTCACCCACCGACCCACTCACCCACCGACCCACCCACCCACTCACCAACCCACCCACCCACCAACCCACCCACCCACCCACCAACCCACTCACCCACCGACCCACCCACCCACTCACCAACCCACCCACCCACCCACCAACCCACCCACCCACCAACCCACCCACCCACCGACCAACCCACCTTGTACTGGCTGAGCGGGAACCTTTCCAGCAGGTACTCGTTACAGCCGCACACCCACCCACCCACCCACCCACCAACCCACCCACCCACCCACCCACCCACCCACCCACCAACCCACCCACCCACCCACCAACCCACCCACCCACCCACCAACCCACCCACCCACCCACCAACCCACCCACCAACCCACCCACCCACCAACCCACCCACCAACCCACCCACCAACCCACCCACCCACCAACCCACCCACCCACCCACCCACCCACCAACCCACCCACCCACCCACCAACCCACCCACCCACCCACCAACCCACCCACCCACCAACCCACCCACCCACCCACCAACCCACCAACCAACCCACCCACCCACCCACCAACCAACCCACCCACCCACCCACCAACCCACCCACCCACCAACCAACCAACCCACCCACCAACCCACCAACCCACCAACCAACCCACCAACCCACCCACCAACTCACCCAACCCACCCACTCACCCACCGACCCACCCACCCACCCACCAACCAACCCCACCCACCAACCAACCCACCAACCTCACCCACCCACCGACCCACCCATCCACTCACCAACCCACCCACCCACCCACCGACCCACTCACCCACCGACCCACTCACCCACCGACCCACTCACCCACCGACCCACTCACCCACCGACCCACCCACCCACTCACCAACCCACCCGCCAACCCACCCGCCCACCCACCCGCCCACCCACCAACCCACCCACCCGCCCACCCGCCAACCCACCCGCCCACCCGCCAACCCACCCGCCCACCCGCCAACCCACCCGCCCACCCACCAACCCACCAACCCACCCACCCACCCACCCACCCACCAACCCACCCACCCACCCACCAACCCACCCACCAACCCACCCCACCCACCCACCCACCAACCCACCCACCCACCAACCCACCCACCAACCCACCCACCCACCAACCCACCCACCAACCCACCCGCCCACTCACCCACCAACCCACCCACCAACCCACCCATCCACCCATCCACCCACCAACCCACCCGCCCACTCACCCACCAACCCACCCACCAACCTCACCAACCTCACCCATCCACCCACCAACTCACCCAACCCACCCACTCACTCACCCACCGACCCACCCACCCACCAACCAACCCCACCCACCAACCAACCAACCCACCCAACCCACCCACCAACCAACCCACCCACCAACCAACCCACCCACCAACCAACCCACCCACCCACCGACCCACCCACCCACCCACCGACCCACCCACCCACCAACCAACCCCACCCACCAACCAACCCACCCACCCACTCACCCAACCCCACCCACCCACCAACCAACCCACCCACCCACCCACCCACCAACCAACCCACCCACTCACGCACCCACCCACTCACCCACCCACCAACCAACCCACCCACCAACCAACCCACCCACCACCCACCAACCCACCCACCCACTCACCAACCCACCCACCCACTCACCAACCCACCCACCCACCAACCAACCCACCCACCCGCTCACCCACCCACCCACCCGCTCACCAACCCACCCACCCACTAACCCACCAACCAACCCACCCACCCACCCACCAACTCACCCAACCCACCCACTCACCCACCGACCCACCCACCCACCAACCAACCCCACCCACCAACCAACCCACCAACCTCACCCACCCACCCACCAACCCACCCACTCACGCACCCACCCACCCACCCACCCACCAACCAACCAACCCACCCACCAACCAACCAACCCACCCACCAACCAACCAACCCACCCACCCACCAACCAACCCACCCACCCACCAACCAACCCACCCACCCACTCACCCACCCACCCACCCACTCACCCACCCACCCACTCACCCACCCACCCACCAACCCACCCACCCACCAACCAACCCACCCACCCACCCACCAACCAACCCACCCACCCACCCACCCACCAACCCACCAACCAACCAACCCACCCACCAACCCACCAACCAACCCACCAACCCACCCACCAACTCACCCACTCACCCACCGACCCACCCACCCACCAACCAACCCCACCCACCAACCAACCCACCAACCTCACCCACCCACTCACCAACCCACCCACCCACCCACCCACCGACCCACTCACCCACCGGCCCACCGACCCACCCGCCCACCCACCCACCCGCCCACCCACCCACCCGCCCACCCACCCACCCACCCGCCCACCCACCCACCAACCGCCCACCCACCCACCCACCAACCCGCCCACCCACCCACCAACCCGCCCACCCACCCACCAACCCGCCCACCCACCCACCAACCCGCCCACCCACCCACCAACCCGCCCACCCACCCACCAACCCGCCCACCCACCCACCAACCCGCCCACCCACCCACCAACCCGCCCACCCACCCACCAACCCGCCCACCCACCCACCAACCCGCCCACCCACCCACCAACCCGCCCACCCACCCACCAACCCGCCCACCCACCCACCAACCCGCCCACCCACCCACCAACCCGCCCACCCACCAACCCACCCGCCCACCCACCCACCAACCCGCCCACCCACCCACCAACCCGCCCACCCACCCACCAACCCACCCACCCACCAACCCACCCACCCACCCACCAACCCACCCACCCACCCACCAACCCACCCACTCACCCACCAACCCACCCGCCCACTCACCCACCAACCCACCCACCCATCCGCCCACCAACCCACCCGCCCACTCACCCACCAACCCACCCACCCACCAACCCACCCACTCACCCACCAACCTCACCAACCTCACCCATCCACCCACCAACTCACCCAACCCACCCACCCACCCACTCACTCACCACACCGACCCACCCACCCACCAACCAACCCCACCCACCAACCAACCAACCCACCCACTCACCCAACCCACCCACCAACCAACCCACCCACCAACCAACCCACCCACTCACGCACCCACCCACTCACCCACCCACCCACCAACCAACCCACCCACCCACCAACCAACCCACCCACCCACTCACCAAACCACCCACCAACCAACCCACCCACCTGCTCACCCACCCACCCACCCGCTCACCAACCCACCCACCCATCCACCCACCCACCCATCCACCCACCCACCCACCACCCACCAACCCACCACCCACCACCACCAACCCACCCACCCACCCACTCACCCACCCACCCACCCACCCACCACCCACCACCCACCAACCCACCCACCCCACCCACCAACCAACCCACCAACCAACCCACCCACCCACCCACCAACCACACCCACCCACCCACCCACTCACGCACCCACCCACTCACGCACCCACCCACTCACGCACCCACCCACCCACTCACGCACCCACCCACTCACGCACCCACCCACTCACGCACCCACACACTCACGCACCCACCCACCCACCCACCAACCAACCCACCCACCCACCCACCAACCAACCCACCCACTCACCCACCCACCCACTCACCCACCACCAACCAACCAACCCACCCACCCACCCACCAACCAACCCACCCACCCACCCACCAACCAACCCACCCACCCACCCACCAACCCACCCACCCACCCACCAACCCACCCACCCACCCACCCACCAACCCACCCACCCACCAACCCACCCACCCACCAACCCACCCACCCACCAACCCACCCACCCACCAACCCACCCACCCACCAACCCACCCACCCACCAACCCACCCACCCACCCGTTCACCCGCTCACCCACCCACCCACCAACCCACTCACCAACCAACTCACCCACCCACCAACCCACTCACCCACCCACCAACCCACTCACCCACCCACCAACCCACTCACCCACCCGTTCACCCGCTCACCCACCCGTTCACCCACTCACTCACCCACCAACCCACTAACCCACCCACCAACCCACTCACCCACCCGTTCACTCGCTCACCCACCCGTTCACTCGCTCACCCACCCGTTCACCCACTCACTCACCCACCAACCCACTCACCCACCCACCAACCCACTCACCCAC
>NW_027620598.1:0-39960 GCF_964198595.1 Lampetra fluviatilis | reverse complement strand
CACTATACACTACATTATACACTATACACTACACTATACACTACACTACACACTACACTACACACTACACTATACACTACACTACACACTACACTACACACTACACTATACACTACACTATACACTACACTATACACTACACTATACACTACACTATACACTACACTACACACTACACTACACACTACACTATACACTACACTATACACTACTACACTATACACTACACTATACACTACTACACTATACACTATACACTACACTATACACTACTACACTATACACTACACTATACACTACTACACTAAACTATACACTACACTATACACTACTACACTACACTATACACTACACTATACACTACACTATACACTACTACACTACACACTACTACACTACACTATACACTACACTATACACTACACTATACACTACACTATACACTACTACACTACACTATACACTACACTATACACTACTACACTACACACTACTACACTACACTATACACTACACTATACACTACACACTACTACACTACACTATACACTACACTATACACTACACTATACACTACTACACTACACTATACACTACACTATACACTACTACACTACACACTACTACACTATACACTATACACTACACTATACACTACTACACTACACTATACACTACACTATACACTACTACACTACACTATACACTACACTATACACTACTACACTACACTATACACTACTACACTACACTATACACTACACTACACACTACTACACTACACTATACACTACACTATACACTACACTATACACTACTACACTATACACTACACACTACACTATACACTACTACACTACACACTACTACACTACACACTACTACACTATACACTACACTATACACTACTACACTACACTATACACTACTACACTATACACTACTACACTACACTACACACTACACTACACACTACACTACACACTACACTACACTACACACTACACACTACACTACACACTACACTATACACTACACTATACACTACTACACTATACACTATACACTACACTACACACTACACTACACACTACACTACACACTACACTACACACTACACTACACACTACACTACACACTACACTACACACTACACTACACACTACACTACACACTACACTATACACTACACACTACACACTACACTACACACTACACTACACACTACACTATACACTACACACTACACACTACACTACACACTACACTACACACTACACTACACACTACACTACACACTACACTATACACTACACACTACACTACACACTACACTATACACTACACTATACACTACACTACACACTACACTACACACTACACTACACACTACACTACACACTACACTACACACTACACTATACACTATACACTACTACACTATACACTACTACACTACACTATACACTACACTATACACTACACACTACTACACTATACACTACACTATACACTACTACACTATACACTACACTATACACTACTACACTATACACTACTACACCACACTATACACTACACTATACACTACACTATACACTACTACACTATACACTACACTATACACTACTACACTACACTATACACTACACTATACACTACTACACTATACACTACACTATACACTACTACACTATACACTACACTATACACTACTACACTATACACTACTACACTACACTATACACTACATTATACACTACTACACTATACACTACACTATACACTACTACACTATACACTACACTATACACTATACACTACACTATACACTACACTATACACTACTACACTACACTATACACTACACTATACACTACACTATACACTACTACACTATACACTACGACACTATACACTACACTATACACTACTACACTACACACTCCTACACTACACTATACACTATACACTACACTATACACTACTACACTACGACACTACCGCTCCCCACGGATACAACAACCACGACGCTTGTACCAGGCTATGTGCACCTTGAGGCCACGCACCCATCCACTCAACCACCCACCCACCCATTCACCCACCCACTCACCCACCCACCCACCCACTCAACCACCCACCCACCCACCCACCCACTCACCCACCCACTCAACCACCCACTCACCCACCCACCCACTCACCCACTCACCCACCCACCCACTCACCCACCCACCCACTCAACCACCCACTCACCCACCCACCCACCCACTCACCCACCCACCCACTCACCCACCCACCCACTCACCCACCCACCCACCCACTCAACCACCCACTCACCCACCCACCCACCCACTCACCCTAAACTCCGTTAGAATCTTCGTGTTCACAACTTCCTTCTGCGGAGCTCCCACTGCACACAGAGACACAGACACAGAGACACACACAGAGACACACACAGAGACACACACAGAGACACACACAGAGACACAGACACACACATACAGACACACACACAAAAACACAGAGACACACACAGAGACACACACACATCCAGACACACAGACACACACACACACACACAGACACACAGACACAGAGACACATACACAGAGACACATACACAGAGACACACACACACAGAGACACACAGAGACACACAGAGACACACACAGATCCAGACACACAGACACACAAAGAAAGAGACAACAGCTGGTCATGAGCACACTGCCCAGGTATGGGAAACTCTCCACTCTCTCCACAACTGCCCCGTCACCGATTGGGAGTTGTGGGGGTGGAGTGTCCGATGGTACAAAAAACCCAGGCAGGTGCTTAGTTTTGGTGGGGCTGATGGTAAGGCCCCACCTCTTAGTGGCAAGCTCCAGGTTCAGCAGCAGCGTCTCCAACTCCTCCTCTGAGTGAGCAGCTATTACCAAATCATCGGCATACATAACGTGGTTGAGCCATAGGGAGCCATCCCTTGATCGCACCCGGGCATCGATCAGCCTCCCATTGTATCTGTACCGGATGGAGATTCCTCCGGTACAGCTATTGAAGGCTTCACGAACTACGCGGTCAAAATAGATGTTAAATAATGTGGGAGACAGAGGACAGTGACATCTACATCTGCAGAACGTGAAGAACCAGTGGCATCTACATCTGCAGAACCAGTGGCATCTACATCTGCAGAACGTGAAGAACCAGTGGCATCTACATCTGCAGAACGTGAAGAACCAGTGGAATCTACATCGGCAGAACGTGAAGAACCAGTGGCATTTACATCTGCAGAACGTGAAGAACCAGTGGCATCTACATCTGCAGAACGTGAAGAACCAGTGGCATCTACATCTGCAGAACGTGAAGAACCAGTGGCATTTACATCTGCAGAACGTGAAGAACCAGTGGCATCTACATCTGCAGAACGTGAAGAACCAGTGGCATCTACATCTGCAGAACGTGAAGAACCAGTGGCATCTACATCTGCAGAACGTGAAGAACCAGTGGCATCTACATCTGCAGAACGTGAAGAACCAGTGGCATCTACATCTGCAGAACGTGAAGAACCAGTGGCATCTACATCTGCAGAACGTGAAGAACCAGTGGCATCTACATCTGCAGAACGTGAAGAACCAGTGGCATCTACATCTGCAGAACGTGAAGAACCAGTGGCATCTACATCTGCAGAACGTGAAGAACCAGTGGCATCTACATCTGCAGAACGTGAAGAACCAGTGGCATCTACATCTACAGAACGTGAAGAACCAGTGGCATCTACATCTGCAGAACCAGTGGCATCTACAGAACGTGAAGAACCAGTGGCATCTACATGGACAGAACGTGAAGAACCAGTGGCATCTACATCTGCAGAACGTGAAGAACCAGTGGCATCTACATCTGCAGAACATGAAGAACCATTGGCATCTACATCTGCAGAACGTGAAGAACCAGTGGCATCTACATCTGCAAAACGTAAAGAACCAGTGGCATCTACATCTGCAGAACATGAAGAACCAGTGGCATCTACATCTACAGAACGTGAAGAACCAGTGGCATCTACATCTGCAGAACATGAAGAACCAGTGGCATCTACATCTGCAGAACGTGAAGAACCAGTGGCATCTACATCTGCAGAACATGAAGAACCAGTGGCATCTACATCTGCAGAACGTGAAGAACCAGTGGCATCTACATCTGCAGAACGTGAAGAACCAGTGGCATCTACATCTGCAGAACCAGTGGAATCTACATCTGCAGAACCAGTGGCATCTACATCTGCAGAACATGAAGAACCAGTGGCATCTACATCTGCAGAACCAGTGGCATCTACATCTGCAGAACGTGAAGAACCATTGGCATCTACATCTGCAGAACATGAAGAACCAGTGGCATCTACATCTGCAGAATGTGAAGAACCAGTGGCATCTACATATGCAGAACGTGAAGAACCAGTGGCATCTACATCTGCAGAACATGAAGAACCAGTGGCATCTACATCTACAGAACGTGAAGAACCAGTGGCATCTACATCTGCAGAACGTGAAGAACCAGTGGCATCTACATCTGCAGAACATGAAGAACCAGTGACATCTACATCTGCAGAACATGAAGAACCAGTGGCATCTACATCTGCAGAACGTGAAGAACCAGTGGCATCTACATCTACAGAACGTGAAGAACCAGTGGCATCTACATCTGCAGAACGTGAAGAACCAGTGGCATCTACATCTGCAGAACATGAAGAACCAGTGGCATCTACATCTGCAGAACATGAAGAACCAGTGGCATCTACATTTACAGAACATGAAGAACCAGTGGCATCTACATCTACAGAACGTGAAGAACCAGTGGCATCTACATCTGCAGAACGTGAAGAACCAGTGGCATCTACATCTACAGAACATGAAGAACCAGTGGCATCTACATCTACATCTGCAGAACGTGAAGAACCAGTGGCATCTACATCTGCAGAACATGAAGAACCAGTGGCATCTACATTTACAGAACATGAAGAACCAGTGGCATCTACATCTACAGAACGTGAAGAACCAGTGGCATTTACATCTGCAGAACGTGAAGAACCAGTGGCATCTACATCTACAGAACATGAAGAACCAGTGGCATCTACATCTACAGAATGTGAAGAACCAGTGGCATCTACATCTACAGAACGTGAAGAACCAGTGGCATCTACATCTACAGAACATGAAGAACCAGTGGCATCTACATCTGCAGAACGTGAAGAACCAGTGGCATCTACATCTGCAGAACGTGAAGAACCAGTGGCATCTACATCTGCAGAACGTGAAGAACCAGTGGCATCTACATCTGCAGAACGTGAAGAACCAGTGGCATCTACATCTGTAGAACGTGAAGAACCAGTGGCATCTACATCTGTAGAACGTGAAGAACCAGTGGCATCTACAGAACGTGAAGAACCAGTGGCATCTACATCTGCAGAACGTGAAGAACCAGTGGCATCTACATCTGCAGAACATGAAGAACCAGTGGCATCTACATCAGCAGAACGTGAAGAACCAGTGGCATCTACATCTGCAGAATGTGAAGAACCAGTGGCATCTACATCTGCAGAACGTGAAGAACCAGTGGCATCTACATCTGCAGAACGTGAAGAACCAGTGGCATCTACATCTGCAGAACGTGAAGAACCAGTGGCATCTACATCAGCAGAACGTGAAGAACCAGTGGCATCTACATCTGCAGAACGTGAAGAACCAGTGGCATCTACATCTGCAGAACGTGAAGAACCAGTGGCATCTACATCTGTAGAACGTGAAGAACCAGTGGCATCTACATCTGTAGAACGTGAAGAACCAGTGGCATCTACAGAACGTGAAGAACCAGTGGCATCTATATCTGCAGAACGTGAAGAACCAGTGGCATCTACATCTGCAGAACATGAAGAACCAGTGGCATCTACATCAGCAGAACGTGAAGAACCAGTGGCATCTACATCTGCAGAATGTGAAGAACCAGTGGCATCTACATCTGCAGAACGTGAAGAACCAGTGACATCTACATCTGCAGAACGTGAAGAACCAGTGGCATCTACATCTGCAGAACGTGAAGAACCAGTGGCATCTACATCAGCAGAACGTGAAGAACCAGTGGCATCTACATCTGCAGAACGCGAAGAACCAGTGGCATCTACATTTACAGAACGTGAAGAACCAGTGGCATCTACATCTACAGAATGTGAAGAACCAGTGGCATCTACATCTGCAGAACATGAAGAACCAGTGGCATCTACATTTACAGAACGTGAAGAACCAGTGGCATCTACATCTGCAGAACATGAAGAACCAGTGGCATCTACATTTACAGAACGTGAAGAACCAGTGGCATCTACATCTGCAGAACATGAAGAACCAGTGGCATCTACATCTGTAGAACGTGAAGAACCAGTGGCATCTACATCTGCAGAACGTGAAGAACCAGTGGCATCTACATCTACAGAACATCAAGAACCAGTGGCATCTACATCTGCAAAACGTGAAGAACCAGTGGCATCTACATCTGCAGAACGTGAAGAACCAGTGGCATCTACATCTGCAGAAGGTGAAGAACCAGTGGCATCTACATCTGCAGAACGTGAAGAACCAGTGGCATCTACATCTGCAGAAGGTGAAGAACCAGTGGCATCTACATCTGCAGAAGGTGAAGAACCAGTGGCATCTACATCTACAGAACGTGAAGAACCAGTGGCATCTACATCTGCAGAACATGAAGAACCAGTGGCATCTACATCTGCAGAACCAGCGACATCTACATCTGCAGAACGTGAAGAACCAGTGGCATCTACATCTGCAGAACGTGAAGAACCAGTGGCATCTACATCTGCAGAACGTGAAGAACCAGTGGCATCTACATCCACAGAACGTCAAGAACCAGTGGCATCTACATCTGCAGAACGTGAAGAACCAGTGGCATCTACATCTGCAGAACGTGAAGAACCAGTGGCATCTACATCTGCAGAACGTGAAGAACCAGTGGCATCTGCAGAACGTGAAGAACCAGTGGCATCTACATCCGCAGAACGTGAAGAACCAGTGGCATCTACATCCACAGAACGTCAAGAACCAGTGGCATCTACATCTGCAGAACGTGAAGAACCAGTGGCATCTACATCTGCAGAACGTGAAGAACCAGTGGCATCTGCAGAACGTGAAGAACCAGTGGCATCTACATCTGCAGAACGTGAAGAACCAGTGGCATCTACAGAACGTGAAGAACCAGTGGCATCTACATCAGCAGAACGTGAAGAACCAGTGGCATCTACATCAGCAGAACGTGAAGAACCAGTGGCATCTACAGAACGTGAAGAACCAGTGGCATCTACATCAGCAGAACGTGAAGAACCAGTGGCATCTACATCAGCAGAACGTGAAGAACCAGTGGCATCTACATCTGTAGAACGTGAAGAACCAGTAGCATCTACATCTGCAGAACGTGAAGAACCAGTGGCATCTACAGAACGTGAAGAACCAGTGGCATCTACAGAACGTGAAGAACCAGTGGCATCTACATCTGCAGAACGTGAAGAACCAGTGACATCTACATCTGCAGAACGTGAAGAACCATTGACATCTACATCTGCAGAACGTGAAGAACCAGTGGCATCTACATCTGCAGAACGTTAAAAACCAGTGGCATCTACATCTGCAGAACATGAAGAACCAGTGGCATCTACATCAGCAGAACGTGAAGAACCAGTGGCATCTACATCTGCAGAATGTGAAGAACCAGTGGCATCTACATCTGCAGAACGTGAAGAACCAGTGACATCTACATCTGCAGAACGTGAAGAACCAGTGGCATCTACATCTGCAGAACGTGAAGAACCAGTGGCATCTACATCAGCAGAACGTGAAGAACCAGTGGCATCTACATCTGCAGAACGCGAAGAACCAGTGGCATCTACATTTACAGAACGTGAAGAACCAGTGGCATCTACATCTACAGAATGTGAAGAACCAGTGGCATCTACATCTGCAGAACATGAAGAACCAGTGGCATCTACATTTACAGAACGTGAAGAACCAGTGGCATCTACATCTGCAGAACATGAAGAACCAGTGGCATCTACATTTACAGAACGTGAAGAACCAGTGGCATCTACATCTGCAGAACATGAAGAACCAGTGGCATCTACATCTGTAGAACGTGAAGAACCAGTGGCATCTACATCTGCAGAACGTGAAGAACCAGTGGCATCTACATCTACAGAACATCAAGAACCAGTGGCATCTACATCTGCAAAACGTGAAGAACCAGTGGCATCTACATCTGCAGAACGTGAAGAACCAGTGGCATCTACATCTGCAGAAGGTGAAGAACCAGTGGCATCTACATCTGCAGAACTTGAAGAACCAGTGGCATCTACATCTGCAGAAGGTGAAGAACCAGTGGCATCTACATCTGCAGAAGGTGAAGAACCAGTGGCATCTACATCTACAGAACGTGAAGAACCAGTGGCATCTACATCTGCAGAACATGAAGAACCAGTGGCATCTACATCTGCAGAACCAGCGACATCTACATCTGCAGAACGTGAAGAACCAGTGGCATCTACATCTGCAGAACGTGAAGAACCAGTGGCATCTACATCTGCAGAACGTGAAGAACCAGTGGCATCTACATCCACAGAACGTCAAGAACCAGTGGCATCTACATCTGCAGAACGTGAAGAACCAGTGGCATCTACATCTGCAGAACGTGAAGAACCAGTGGCATCTACATCTGCAGAACGTGAAGAACCAGTGGCATCTGCAGAACGTGAAGAACCAGTGGCATCTACATCTGCAGAACGTGAAGAACCAGTGGCATCTACATCCACAGAACGTCAAGAACCAGTGGCATCTACATCTGCAGAACGTGAAGAACCAGTGGCATCTACATCTGCAGAACGTGAAGAACCAGTGGCATCTGCAGAACGTGAAGAACCAGTGGCATCTACATCTGCAGAACGTGAAGAACCAGTGGCATCTACAGAACGTGAAGAACCAGTGGCATCTACATCAGCAGAACGTGAAGAACCAGTGGCATCTACATCAGCAGAACGTGAAGAACCAGTGGCATCTACAGAACGTGAAGAACCAGTGGCATCTACATCAGCAGAACGTGAAGAACCAGTGGCATCTACATCAGCAGAACGTGAAGAACCAGTGGCATCTACATCTGTAGAACGTGAAGAACCAGTGGCATCTACATCTGCAGAACGTGAAGAACCAGTGGCATCTACAGAACGTGAAGAACCAGTGGCATCTACAGAACGTGAAGAACCAGTGGCATCTACATCTGCAGAACGTGAAGAACCAGTGACATCTACATCTGCAGAACGTGAAGAACCATTGACATCTACATCTGCAGAACGTGAAGAACCAGTGGCATCTACATCTGCAGAACGTTAAAAACCAGTGGCATCTACATCTACAGAACGTGAAGAACCAGTGGCATCTACATCTGCAGAACATGAGGAACCAGTGACATCTACATCTGCAGAACGTGAAGAACCAGTGGCATCTACATCTGCAGAACGTGAAGAACCAGTGACATCTATATCTGCAGAACGTGAAGAACCAGTGGCATCTACATCAGCAGAACGTGAAGAACCAGTGGCATCTACATCAGCAGAACGTGAAGAACCAGTGGCATCTACAGAACGTGAAGAACCAGTGGCATCTACATCAGCAGAACGTGAAGAACCAGTGACATCTACATCAGCAGAACGTGAAGAACCAGTGGCATCTACAGAACGTGAAGAACCAGTGGCATCTACATCAGCAGAACGTGAAGAACCAGTGGCATCTACATCAGCAGAACGTGAAGAACCAGTGGCATCTACAGAACGTGAAGAACCAGTGGCATCTACATCAGCAGAACGTGAAGAACCAGTGGCATCTACATCAGCAGAACGTGAAGAACCAGTGGCATCTACATCTGTAGAACGTGAAGAACCAGTGGCATCTACATCTGCAGAACGTGAAGAACCAGTGGCATCTACAGAACGTGAAGAACCAGTGGCATCTACAGAACGTGAAGAACCAGTGGCATCTACATCTGCAGAACGTGAAGAACCAGTGACATCTACATCTGCAGAACGTGAAGAACCATTGACATCTACATCTGCAGAACGTGAAGAACCAGTGGCATTTACATCTGCAGAACGTTAAAAACCAGTGGCATCTACATCTACAGAACGTGAAGAACCAGTGGCATCTACATCTGCAGAACATGAGGAACCAGTGACATCTACATCTGCAGAACGTGAAGAACCAGTGGCATCTACATCTGCAGAACGTGAAGAACCAGTGACATCTACATCTGCAGAACGTGAAGAACCAGTGGCATCTACAGAACGTGAAGAACCAGTGGCATCTACATCTGCAGAACGTGAAGAACCAGTGGCATCTACAGAACGTGAAGAACCAGTGGCATCTACAGAACGTGAAGAACCAGTGGCATCTACATCTGCAGAACGTGAAGAACCAGTGGCATCTACATCTGCAGAACGTGAAGAACCATTGACATCTACATCTGCAGAACGTGAAGAACCAGTGGCATCTACATCCGCAGAACGTTAAGAACCAGTGGCATCTACATCTACAGAACGTGAAGAACCAGTGGCATCTACATCTGTAGATCGTGATGAACCAGTGGCATCTACAGAACGTGAAGAACCAGTGGCATCTACATCTGCAGAACATGAAGAACCAGTGGCATCTACATCTGCAGAACGTGAAGAACCAGTGGCATCTACATCTGCAGAACGTGATGAACCAGTGGCATCTACATCTATAGAACGTGATGAACCAGTGGCATCTACATCTGCAGAACGTGAAGAACCAGTGGCATCTACATCTGCAGAACGTGAAGAACCAGTGGCATCTACATCAACAGAACGTGAAGAACCAGTGGCATCTACATCTGGAGAAAGTGAAGAACCAGTGGCATCTACATCTGGAGAAAGTGAAGAACCAGTGGCATCTACATCTGCAGAACGTGAAGAACCAGTGGCATCTACATCTATAGAACGTGATGAACCAGTGGCATCTACATCTGCAGAACGTGAAGAACCAGTGGCATCTACATCTGCAGAACGTGAAGAACCAGTGGCATCTACATCTGCAGAACGTGAAGAACCAGTGGCATCTACATCAACAGAACGTGAAGAACCAGTGGCATCTACATCTGGAGAAAGTGAAGAACCAGTGGCATCTACATCTGGAGAAAGTGAAGAACCAGTGGCATCTACATCTGCAGAACGTGAAGAACCAGTGGCATCTACATCTGCAGAACGTGAAGAACCAGTGGCATCTACATCTGGAGAAAGTGAAGAACCAGTGGCATCTACATCTGGAGAAAGTGAAGAACCAGTGGCATCTACATCTGCAGAACATGAAGAACCAGTGGCATCTACAGAACGTGAAGAACCAGTGGCATCTACATCTGCAGAACGTGAAGAACCAGTGGCATCTACATCTGCAGAACGTGAAGAACCAGTGGCATCTACATCTGCAGAACGTGAAGAACCAGTGGCATCTACATCTGCAGAACATAAAGAACCAGTGGCATCTACATCTGCAGAACGTGAAAAACCAGTGGCATCTACATCTGCAGAACGTGAAGAACCAGTGGCATCTACATCTGCAGAACGTGAAGAACCAGTGGCATCTACATCTGCAGAACGTGAAGAACCAGTGGCATCTACATCTACAGAACGTGAAGAACCAGTGGCATCTACATCTGCGGAATGTGAAGAACCAGTGGCATCTACATCTGCGGAACGTGAAGAACCAGTGGCATCTACATCTGCGGAACGTGAAGAACCAGTGGCATCTACATCCACAGAACGTCAAGAACCAGTGGCATCTACATCTGCAGAACATGAAGAACCAGTGGCATCTACATCTGCAGAACGTGAAGAACCAGTGGCATCTACAGAACGTGAAGAACCAGTGGCATCTACATCTGCAGAACGTGAAGAACCAGTGGCATCTACATCTGCAGAACATGAAGAACCAGTGGCATCTACATCTGCAGAACATGAAGAACCAGTGGCATCTACATCTGCAGAACGTGAAGAACCAGTGGCATCTACATCTGCAGAACGTGAAGAACCAGTGACATCTACATCTGCAGAACATGAAGAACCAGTGGCATCTACATCTGCAGAACATGAAGAACCAGTGGCATCTACATCTGCAGAACGTGAAGAACCAGTGGCATCTACATCTGCAGAACGTGAAGAACCAGTGGCATCTACATCTGCAGAACATGAAGAACCAGTGGCATCTACATCTGCAGAACGTGAAGAACCAGTGGCATCTACATCTGCAGAACGTGAAGAACCAGTGGCATCTACATCTGCAGAACATGAAGAACCAGTGGCATCTACATCTGCAGAACCAGCGACATCTACATCTGCAGAACGTGAAGAACCAGTGGCATCTACATCTGCAGAACATGAAGAACCAGTGACATCTACATCTGCAGAACGTGAAGAACCAGTGGCATCTACATCTGCAGAACGTGAAGAACCAGTGGCATCTACATCTGCAGAACATGAAGAACCAGTGGCATCTACATCTGCAGAACGTGAAGAACCAGTGGCATCTACATCTGCAGAACATGAAGAACCAGTGGCATCTACATCTGCAGAACCAGCGACATCTACATCTGCAGAACGTGAAGAACCAGTGGCATCTACATCTGCAGAACGTGAAGAACCAGTGGCATCTACATCTGCAGAACGTGAAGAACCAGTGGCATCTACATCCACAGAACGTCAAGAACCAGTGGCATCTACATCTGCAGAACGTGAAGAACCAGTGGCATCTACATCTGCAGAACGTGAAGAACCAGTGGCATCTACATCTGCAGAAGGTGAAGAACCAGTGGAATCTACATCTGCAGAACGTGAAGAACCAGTGACATCTACATCTGCAGAACGTGAAGAACCAGTGGCATCTACAGAACGTGAAGAACCAGTGACATCTACATCTGCAGAACGTGAAGAACCAGTGGCATCTACATCAGCAGAACGTGAAGAACCAGTGGCATCTACATCTGCAGAACGTGAAGAACCAGTGGCATCTACATCAGCAGAACGTGAAGAACCAGTGGCATCTACATCTGCAGAACGTGAAGAACCAGTGGCATCTACATCTGCAGAACGTGAAGAACCAGTGGCATCTACATCTGCAGAACGTGAAGAACCAGTGGCATCTACATCTGCAGAACGTGGAGAACCAGTGGCATCTACATCTGCAGAACGTGAAGAACCAGTGGCATCTACATCTGCAGAACGTGAAGAACCAGTGGCATCTACATCTGCAGAACGTGAAGAACCAGTGGCATCTACATCTGCAGAACATGAAGAACTAGTGGCATCTACATCTGCAGAACGTGAAGAACCAGTGGCATCTACATCTGCAGAACGTGAAGAACCAGTGGCATCTACAGAACGTGAAGAACCAGTGGCATCTACAGAACGTGAAGAACCAGTGGCATCTACATCTGCAGAACGTGAAGAACCAGTGGCATCTACATCTGCAGAACGTGAAGAACCATTGACATCTACATCTGCAGAACGTGAAGAACCAGTGGCATCTACATCTGCAGAACGTGAAGAACCAGTGGCATCTACATCTGCAGAACGTGAAGAACCAGTGGCATCTACATCTACCTGGGGAAGCTTTGTCTCTGTGTACATCATATGCGGTGCTACTACTCGCTACGAACAGCACTTGCCCCTGCAGGCTTGCTAGAGGCTACCTGGGGGAGCTTTGTCTGTGTGTGTGTCCTACCCAGGGCGGCTCTCAGCTGGCTGATGATCTCTTTGGGATAAGTTTTCCGCTGTTCCCAGATGGTGACAATCCGCTCCACGGCTTTCTTGAGCCCGGCATCTCCTCTGCATCCACAGCAACAAACATCATCATCACCATCATCATCACCATCATCATAACCACCGTCGTCACCATAGTCATCATCATCACCATCATCACCATCATCATCACCATCATCATAACCACCATCATCACCACCGTCGTCATCATCATCATCATCACCACCATCGTCACCATCGTCATCATCATCACCACCATCATCATCACCATCATCATCATCACCATCATCATAACCATCGTCATCATAATCATCATCACCACCATCACCATCGTCACCATCGTCGTCATCATCATCATTATCATCATTATCACCACCATCACCACCATCGTCGTCATCATCATCATCACCACCACCACCACAACCACGGAGGAGGCTTGGGGAGACGCGGTGAGACACGGCGAAACACGGGGGTGAGACACGGTGACACTTGTGAGAGACACGGTGAGACACGGTGAGACACGGGGAGACATGGTGAGAGACACAGAGACACGGGGAGACACAGAGACACGGGGGAGGCACGGGGGAGACGCGGTGAGACACGGTGAGACACGGTGAGACACAGTGAGACACGGTGAGACACGGGGGAGACGCGGTGAAACACGGTGAGACACGGGGGAGACACGGTGAGACACGGGGGAGACACGGTGAGACACGGTGAGACACGGTGAGACACGGGGGAGACGCGGTGAAACACGGTGAGACACGGTGAGACACGGGGGAGACACGGTGAGACACGGTGAGACACGGTGAGACACGGTGAGACACGGTGAGACACGGTGAGACACGGGGGAGACACGGTGAGACACGGTGAGACACGGGGGAGACACGGTGAGACACGGTGAGACACGGTGAGACACGGTGAGACACGGTGAGACACTTGTGAGAGACACGGTGAGACACGGTGAGACACGGGGAGACACGGTGAGACACGGTGAGACACGGGGGAGACACGGGGAGACACAGAGACTCGGGGGAGACACGGTGAGACACGGGGAGACACGGGGGAGACACGGTGAGATACGAGGAGACACGGTGAGACACGGTGAGACACGGTGAGACACGGGGAGACACGGGGAGACACGGTGAGACACGGTGAGACACGGGGAGACACGGGGGAGACACGGGGAGACACGGGGAGACACGGGGAGACACGGTGAGACACGGTGAGACACGGTGAGACACTTGTGAGAGACACGGTGAGACACGGTGAGACACGGTGAGACACGGTGAGACACGGGGGAAACACGGGAGAGACACGGGAGAGACACGGGAGAGACACGGGGAGACACGGGGAGACACGGGGAGACACGGGGAGACACGGGGAGACACGGGGAGACACGGGGGAGACACGGGGAGACACGGGGAGACACGGGGAGACACGGTGAGACACGGTGAGACACGGTGAGACACTTGTGAGATACACGGTGAGACACGGTGAGACACGGTGAGACACGGTGAGACACGGTGAGACACGGTGAGACACGGTGAGACACGGGGGAAACACGGGGGAAACACGGGAGAGACACGGGGAGACACGGTGAGACACGGGGAGACACGGGGAGACACGGTGAGACACGGGGAGACACGGGGGAGACACGGTGAGACACGGGGGAGACACGGTGAGACACGGTGAGACACGGGGGAAACACGGGAGAGACACGGGAGAGACACGGGGAGACACGGGGAGACACGGGGAGACACGGGGAGACACGGGGAGACACGGGGAGACACGGGGGAGACACGGTGAGACACAGGGGAGACACGGTAAGACACGGTGAGACACGGGGGAAACACGGGAGAGACACGGGAGAGACACGGGGAGACACGGGGAGACACGGGGAGACACGGGGGAGACACGGTGAGACACGGGGGAGACACGGTGAGACACGGTGAGACACGGGGGAAACACGGGAGAGACACGGTGAGACACGGTGAGACACGGTGAGACACGGGGAGACACGGGGGAGACACGGTGAGACACGGTGAGACACGGTGAGACACGGTGAGACACGGGGGAAACACGGGGGAAACACGGGGGAAACACGGGAGAGACACGGGAGAGACACGGGAGAGACACGGGGAGACACGGTGAGACACGGTGAGACACTTGTGAGAGACACGGTGAGACACGGTGAGACACGGTGAGACACGGTGAGACACGGGGGAAACACGGGAGAGACACGGGAGAGACACGGAGAGACACGGGGAGACACGGTGAGACACGGGGAGACACGGGGGAGACACGGTGAGACACGGGGAGACACGGGGGAGACACGGGGAGACACGGGGAGACACGGTGAGACACGGTGAGACACGGTGAGACACGGTGAGACACGGGGAGACACGGTGAGACACGGGGAGACACGGGGGAGACACGGGGAGACACAGAGACTCGGGGGAGACACAGGGGAGACTCGGTGAGACACGGGGGAAACACGGGGGAAACACGGGGGAAACACGGGAGAGACACGGGGAGACACGGTGAGACACGGGGAGACACGGGGAGAAACGGTGAGACACGGGGAGACACGGGGGAGACACGGTGAGACACGGGGGAGACACGGTGAGACACGGTGAGACACGGGGGAAACACGGGAAAGACACGGGAGAGACACGGGGAGACACGGGGAGACACGGGGAGACACGGGGAGACACGGGGAGACACGGGGAGACACGGGGAGACACGGTGAGACACGGGGAGACACGGGAGACACGGTAAGACACGGTGAGACACGGGGGAAACACGGGAAAGACACGGGAGAGACACGGGGAGACACGGGGAGACACGGGGAGACACGGGGGAGACACGGTGAGACACGGGGGAGACACGTGAGACACGGTGAGACACGGGGGAAACACGGGAGAGACACGGTGAGACACGGTGAGACACGGTGAGACACGGGGAGACACGGTGAGACACGGTGAGACACGGTGAGACACGGTGAGACACGGGGGAAACACGGGAGAGACACGGGAGAGACACGGTGAGACACGGGGAGACACGGGGAGACACGGTGAGACACGGGGAGACACGGGGAGACACGGGGAGACACGGGGGAGACACGGTGAGACACGGGGAGACACGGGGGAGACACGGGGAGACACGGGGAGACACGGGGGAGACACGGTGAGACACGGGGAGACACGGGGGAGACACGGTGAGACACGGGGAGACACGGGGGAGACACGGTGAGACACGGTGAGACACGGTGAGACACGGGGAGACACGGTGAGACACGGGGAGACACGGTGAGACACGGGGAGACACGGGGGAGACACGGGGAGACACAGAGACTCGGGGGAGACACAGGGGAGACTCGGGGGAGACACAGAGACACGGGGAGACACGGTGAGACACGGTGAGACACGGGGGTGAGACACGGGGGTGAGACACGGTGTGCTCACCGTGCGAGCTGCATGGCCTCCGGCAGCACGCCGGCGAAGGCGTCACGGAAGGCGAGGGCATCGCGACGTTTGCAGGTCTGCACCACGTCGTTCGCCACGTAGAGCAGAGTCAGGCGGTGGGAGACACTCGCTGGGGGAGAGACACGGGGAGAGAGACAGAGAGACAGAGAGAGACACAGGGGGAGAGACACGGGGGGGGGGAGACACCACGTCGTTAGCCATGGGGAGAGAGACAGAGAGAGACATGGGGTGAGAGACAGAGAGAGACACGGGGGGGGAGACGCGGGGGGGGAGACACCACGTCGTTCGCCATGGGGAGGGAGACACGGGGAGAGAGACAGAGAGAGACAGAGAGAGACAGAGAGAGACAGAAAGAGAGACAGAGAGAGACAGAAAGAGAGACAGAGAGAGACACAGGGGGAGAGACACGGGGGGGGGGAGACACCACGTCGCTAGCCATGGGGAGAGAGACAGAGAGAGACATGGGGTGAGAGACAGAGAGAGACACGGGGAGAGAGACACGGGGGGGGAGACGCGGGGGGGGAGACACCACGTCGTTCGCCATGGGGAGGGAGACACGGGGAGAGAGACAGAGAGAGACAGAGAGAGACAGAGGGAGACAGAGGGAGACACGGGGAGAAAGAGACACGGGGAGAGACACATAGAGAGACACGGGGAGAGACACACCCACTCACTCACCCACTCACTCACTCACCCACTCACCCACTCATCCACTCACTCACCCACTCATCCACTCACCCACTCACTCACGCACTCATCCACTCACCCACTCACCCACCCACGCACTCACCCACTCATCCACTCACTCACCCACTCACTCACCCACTCACTCACCCACTCACCCACCCACGCACTCATCCACTCACTCATCCACTCACTCACCCACTCACTCACCCACTCACCCACCCACTCACCCACCCACTCACTCACCCACTCACTCACCCACTCACCCACCCACTCACCCACCCACTCACTCACCCACTCATCCACTCACTCACTCACCCACCCACCCATCAGCTCCATCTCCTCTCCAGCCCGTGCCGTGCCTGGTTAGCCCCCATCACTACACTCACCACCACTACCATCATCACCACCTCCATCATCACCACCACTACCATCATCACCACCACTACCATCATCACCACCTCCACCACTACCACCACTACCATCACCACCACCTCCACCACCACTACCATCATCACCACCTCCAACACTACCACCACTACCATCATCACCACCACTACCATCATCACCACCTCCACCACTACCATCACCACCACCTCCACCACCACTACCATCATCACCACCTCCACCACTACCACCACTACCATCATCACCACCACTACCATCATCACCACTACCACCATTATCACCACCATCACCACTACCACCACCACCACCGCCACACAACACCACCGCACTCATCACCACCACACTCACCACCACCACCCCTCATCCCCCTCACCACCCTCACTCACCACCCTCACCACCCCTCACCTTGCCGCAGGCTCCGTATCCAGGTGTTTGCCGCGTTGCGAGCGGCGAGTTCGCAGCGCGGCTCCCGCTGGGACACGATCCACTCACCACCCCTCACCACCCTCACCACCCTCACCACCCCCCTCACCCTCACACTCACCACCCCTCACACTCACCCTCACCACCCTCACCACCCCTCACCACCCTCACCACCCTCACCACCCCCCTCACCCTCACCCCCTCACACTCACCACCCCTCACACTCACCCTCACCACCCTCACCACCCCTCACCACCCTCACCACCCTCACCACCCCCCTCACCCTCACCCCCTCACACTCACCACCCCTCACACTCACCCTCATCACCCTCACCACCCTCACCCTGACACTCACTCACCCTCAACACCCTCACTCACCACTCTCACACTCACCACTCTCACACTCACCATTCTCACACTCACCCTCACCACCCCTCACCACCCCTCACTACCCCTCACCACCCTCACCACCCTCACCACCCCCCTCACCCTCACACTCACCACCCCTCACACTCACCCTCACCACCCCTCACCACCCTCACCACCCCCCTCACCCTCACCCCCTCACACTCACCACCCCTCACCCTCACCACCCTCACCACCCCTCACCACCCTCACCACCCTCACCACCCCCCTCACCCTCACCCCCTCACACTCACCACCCCTCACACTCACCCTCACCACCCTCACCCTGACACTCACTCACCCTCA
Organism: Lampetra fluviatilis; assembly: GCF_964198595.1. Taxonomy (NCBI): domain Eukaryota; kingdom Metazoa; phylum Chordata; class Hyperoartia; order Petromyzontiformes; family Petromyzontidae; genus Lampetra; species Lampetra fluviatilis. The sequence goes on along the minus strand of NW_027620598.1, from coordinate 20,385 downwards.
ACACCCTCACTCACCACTCTCACACTCACCACTCTCACACTCACCATTCTCACACTCACCCTCACCACCCCTCACCACCCTCACCACCCCCCTCACCCTCACACTCACCACCCCTCACACTCACCCTCACCACCCTCACCACCCCTCACCACCCTCACCACCCCCCTCACCCTCACCCCCTCACACTCACCACCCCTCACACTCACCCTCACCACCCTCACCACCCCTCACCACCCTCACCACCCTCACCACCCCCCTCACCCTCACCCCCTCACACTCACCACCCCTCACACTCACCCTCACCACCCTCACCCTGACACTCACTCACCCTCAACACCCTCACTCACCACTCTCACACTCACCACTCTCACACTCACCATTCTCACACTCACCCTCACCACCCCTCACACTCCCTCACCCTCACCACCCTCACCACCACCCTCACCCTCACCACCACCCTCACCACCCCCCCTCACCCTCACCCCCCTCACACTCACCACCCTCACCTTGACCACCCCTCATCCTGACCACCACCACCACCCTCACCCTCACCTCACCCCCCTCACCACCACCCCCCTCAGCACCCTTCACCACCCTCACACTCACCACTCCCCCCCCTCACACTCACCCCCTTCACCACCCCTCACCCTACACCAACACCACCTCCCTCACACTCACCACCCCCCTCACCCCCCCCTCACCCTCCACCCTCACCACCCCTCACCCTCCACCCTCACCACCCCTCACCCTCCACCCTCACCCCCCTCACCACCACCCCTCACACTCACCACCACCACCATTACACTCACCCCCCTCACCCCCCTCACACTCAACACCATCCTCACACTCCCTCACCCTCACCACTCTCACACTCACCACCCCTCACACTCATCACCCCTCACACTCACCCTACACCACCACCCTCAACACCCCTCACCGTCACCCTCCCTCACACTCACCCTCACCCTCACCACCCCCCCTCACACTCACCCTCACCCCCTCACCCCCCTCACCCCTCACCTTGCCGCAGGCTCCGTATCCAGGTGTTTGCCGCGTTGCGAGCGGCCAGTTCGCAGCGCGGCTCCCGCTGGGACACGATCCACTCACCACCCTCACCACCCTCACCACCCCCCTCACCCTCACCCCCTCACCCTCACCACCCCTCACACTCACCCTCACCACCCTCACCACCCCTCACCACCCTCACCCTGACACTCACTCACCCTCAACACCCTCACTCACCACTCTCACACTCACCACTCTCACACTCACCATTCTCACACTCACCCTCACCACCCCTCACACTCCCTCACCCTCACCACCACCACCCTCACCACCCTCACCCCCCTCACCCTACACCACCCTCCACCACCCCTCACATTCACCACCCTCACCACCCCCTCACCACCACCCCCCTCACACTCACCACCTCACCCTCACCACCCCTCACACTCACCCTCACCACCCTCACCACCCCTCACCACCCTCACCACCCCTCACCCTCACCCCCCTCACCCCCCTCACCACCACCCCTCACAGTCACCACCACCACCATTACACTCACCACCACCACCCCCCTCACCACCACCCCTCACCCTACACCACCCTCACACTCACCACCTTCACCACTCTCACACTCACCACACTCACCCTCACCACCTCACCCTCACCACCCCTCACACTCCCTCACCCTCACCACCCTCACCACCCTCACACTCACCACCTTCACACTCACCACTCTCACACTCACCACTCTCACCACCCTCACCACCACCACCCTCACCACTCACCACACTCACACTCACCACCCTCACACTCACCACTCACCACCCTCACCACTCTCACACTCACCACCCTCACCACTCTCACACTCACCACCCTCACCCCCCTCACACTCAACACCATCCTCACACTCCCTCACCCTCACCACACTCACCCTCACCACCACCACCCTCACCACTCACCACCCTCACACTCACCACCCTCACACTCACCACTCACCACCCTCACCACTCTCACACTCACCACCCTCACCCCCCTCACACTTAACACCATCCTCACACTCCCTCACCCTCACCACACTCACCCTCACCACCACCACCCTCAACACCCTCACCACCTTCACACTCACCACTCTCACACTCACCACTCTCACCACCACCACCCTCACCACTCACCACCCTCACCCTCACCACTCTCACACTCACCACCATCCTCACACTCCCTCACCCTCACCACTCTCACACTCACCACCCCTCACACTCACCCTACACCACCACCCTCAACACCCCTCACCCTCACCACTCACCACCCTCACACTCACACTCACCACCCTCACCACTCTCACACTCACCACCCTCACCCCCCTCACCACCCTCACACTCAACACCATCCTCACACTCCCTCACCCTCACCACTCTCACACTCACCACCCTCACACTCACCACTCTCACCACCCTCACCACCACCACCCTCACCACTCACCACCCTCACCACCACCACCCTCACCACTCACCACCCTCACACTCACCACCCTCACCCTCACCACTCTCACACTCACCACCCTCACCCCCCCTCACACTCAACACCATCCTCACACTCCCTCACCCTCACCACTCTCACACTCACCACCCCTCACATTCACCCTACACCACCACCCTCAACACCCCTCACACTCACCCTCACCTCCTCAACCCCCCCTCACCACCCCCTCACCACCCCTCACCTTGCCGCAGGCTCCGTATCCAGGTGTTTGCCGCGTTGCGAGCGGCGAGTTCGCAGCGCGGCTCCAGCTGTGACACGATCCAGGCGGACGCGGCCTGTACCGACTCGGCACCCTCACCACTCACCCTCACCACCCTCACACTCACCACCCTCACCCTCAACACCCCTCACCCTCACACTCACCACCTTCACCACTCTCACACTCACCACCTTCACCACTCTCACACTCACCACTCTCACACTCACCACTCTCACACTCACCACTCTCACCCTCACCACCACCACCCTCACCACCACCACCCTCACCACTCTCACCCTCACCACTCTCACACTCACCACCCCTCACACTCACCACCCCTCACACTCACCCTCACCACCCTCACACTCACCCCCTCACCCTCACCCCCCTCACCCCCCCTCACCACCCCTCACCTTGCCGCAGGCTCCGTATCCAGGTGTTTGCCGCGTTGCGAGCGGCCAGTTCGCAGCGCGGCTCCCGCTGGGACACGATCCAGGCGGACGCGGCCTGTACCGACTCTGCACTGGCGCTCAGCGACTCGAGGCGACGCCACAACGACTCGGAGGCCGCCGAGAGAGACGACGACGACGACGAAGACGACGATGACGACGACAACGAAGTTGCTGAGGAGATGAACGCTGAGGAGAAATTGGTGGTAATGGCGGTTGTTGCTGTTGCTGCTGTTGCTGCTGTTGTTGTGGCTGTGATGGAGGTGGAGGTCCCGCGGCGAGAGGAAGAGGGGGGAGATGGGGATGATGATGATGATGAGGAGGAGGAGGAGGTGGCGGGAGAGGCGGTGAGGTGAGGAGGAGGTGGTGAGGTGATGGTGGTGATGGTCGTCTTAGACGCCATCGCGAGATGGTTGGGGGTGGGTGGAACGTGGTGACGTCACCGCGTGAGGTGGACGTGACGTCACCGCGTTAGGTGGACGTGACGTCAATACGTTAGTTGGGCGTGGTGACGTCACCGCGTTAGGTGGCCGTGACGTCACCGCGTTAGGTGGACGTGACGTCACCGCGTTAGGTGGACGTGACGTCAATACGTTAGGTGGGCGCGGTGACGTCACGCCCACCTAGCGTATTGACGTCAAGTCCACCTAATGCGGTGACGTCACCACGTTAGGTGGACGTGACGTCGATACGTTAGGTGGGCGTGGTGACGTCACCGCATTAGGTGGACTTGACGTCAATACGTTAGGTGGGCGCGGTGACGTCACGTCCACCTAACGCGGTGACGTCACGGCCACCTAACGAGGTGACGTCACGGCCACCTAACGCGGTGACGTCACCACGCCCAACTAACGTATCGACGTCACGTCCACCTAACGTGGTGACGTCACCGCGTTAAGTGGACGTGACGTCACCGCGTTAGGTGGACGTGGTGACGTCACCGCGTTAGGTGGACTTGACGTCAATACGTTAGGTGGGCGCGGTGACGTCACGTCCACCTAACGCGGTGACGTCACCACGCCCAACTAACGTAGCGACGTCACGTCCACCTAACGCGGTGACGTCACCACGTCCACCTAACGTGGTGACGTCACCGCGTTAGGTGGACCTAACGTAGCAACGTCACGTCCACCTAATGTGGTGACGTCACCGCGTTAGGTGGACGTGACGTCGCTACGTGAGGCGGAACGCGGTGACGTCACTCCGTGAGGCGGAACGCGGTGACGTCACTCCGTGAGGTGGTGGAACGCGGTGACGTCGCGTCGCAGGGATGGACGTGGTGACGTCACCACGTCGTCGCAATTTTTCCCCATCCCACGTGAGATGTGGGGGGGGGGGTGTGAACGTGATGACGTCAGCGGGTGAGACGACGTGATGACGTCAGCGCGTGAGACGACGTGATGACGTCAGCGCGTGATTCGCCGTGTTTTTTAATCCTTAATTAAATCCTTTATATTAAGTTCGTTCGCTTGCTCGCGCGCTTAGGAGCGTGCAAATCTTTCGGTCGTTTTTTAACCCACTTCCCGTGATCCAATCGAGCTGACATTGTGCACACAGACTCGTTGTGCGTGACAATTTATTTTGGTGAAATTTTTTTCTCCAACATTTTACACTTTTTAGGAAAAAAAAAATGTCATATTTCATTTAAAATACCAACGTGATAAAAATGAAACTCTTACTCAAGAAAAACAGAAATGAATAATAACATGAAACCGATGCCACTCATATAAAGGATTTATAGTGAAAAACTTTGTTTTTACGGGTTAATATTTTAAATCCTTTATATTAACTTCACTTGCTTGCTTGCTTGCGTGCTTGCGCGCTTGCGTGCTTGCTTGCTTACGACCGTGCAAATCTTTTGGTCGTTTTTTAATCCACTTCCCGTGATCCAATCGAGCTGACATTGTGCACACAGACTCGTTGTGCGTGACAATTTATGTTCGTGAAATTTTTTTCTCCAACATTTTACACTTTTTAGGACAAAAATATTATATTTAATTTTCCAATTGCTTAATGGTGCAATGCAATCATCTGACCCATAGGTGGCAGCCATCTCAAGCCAGAGGACGAGAGGACTCTAGCCGCCACGCATATAAAGGATTTAGAGTGAAAAACTTTGTTTTTACGGATTACACTTGTTATTTTTTATTTCATTAATTAAAGTTTTTTTTTACCTACGTGACTTTACCGAAAAAACCAAGAAGATGAATCCCTGCAGTCACGAAAGCTTTAAATAAATAATTATTCTATCATGTTTTCTTTTTATTATTTTATTATTATTTCCCTTCTACGTGACTTTACCGAAAGAACCAAGAAGATGAATCCCTGCAGTCACGAAAGCTTTAAATCGAGAATTATTGAATTGGTTTATTTTTATTATTCTATTATTTCCCTTCTACGTGACTTTACCGAAAGAACCAATACTGTCACGTGGCCTGGCTCCGCCCCCCTGACCCCTAGACCACGCCCCCTTTCTGGAAGCTACTACAGCCAGCGAGGTCCACTCTTATACCGTCACGTGGCCTGGCTCCGCCCACCTGCCCCCTAGACCACGCCCCCTTTCTGGAAGCTACTACAGCCAGCGAGGTCCCCTCTTATACTGTCACGTGGCCTGGCTCCGCCCCCCTGACCCCTAGACCACGCCCCCTTTCTGGAAGCTACTACAGCCAGCGAGGTCCACTCTTATACCGTCACGTGGCCTGGCTCCGCCCACCTGCCCCCTAGACCACGCCCCCTTTCTGGAAGCTACTACAGCCAGCGAGGTCCCCTCTTATACTGTCACGTGGCCTGGCTCCGCCCACCTGCCCCCTAGACCACGCCCCCTTTCTGGAAGCTACTACAGCCAGTGAGGTCCCCTCTTATACTGTCACGTGGCCTGGCTCCGCCCACCTGACCCCTAGACCACGCCCCCTTTCTGGAAGCTACTACAGCCAGTGAGGTCCCCTCTTATACTGTCACGTGGCCTGGCTCCGCCCACCTGCCCCCTAGACCACGCCCCCTTTCTGGAAGCTACTACAGCCAGCGAGGTCCCCTCTTATACTGTCACGTGGCCTGGCTCCGCCCACCTGCCCCCTAGACCACGCCCCCTTTCTGGAAGCTACTACAGCCAGCGAGGTCCACTCTTATACCGTCACGTGGCCTGGCTCCGCCCACCTGCCCCCTAGACCACGCCCCCTTTCTGGAAGCTACTACAGCCAGCGAGGTCCCCTCTTACACTGTCACGTGGCCTGGCTCCGCCCACCTGCCCCCTAGACCACGCCCCCTTTCTGGAAGCTACTACAGCCAGCGAGGTCCACTCTTATACCGTCACGTGGCCTGGCTCCGCCCACCTGCCCCCTAGACCACGCCCCCTTTCTGGAAGCTACTACAGCCAGTGAGGTCCCCTCTTATACTGTCACGTGGCCTGGCTCCGCCCACCTGACCCCTAGACCACGCCCCCTTTCTGGAAGCTACTACAGCCAGATGTCCCCTCCCAGGGGTTGCCCCCCTCTGACACTGTCACCGTCACGTGGGGAGACACACGGGGGACTAGCGGAGTCTGAGACGGGGGAGATATGGGGACTCGGGGAGAGACAGGGAAGACATGGGGACACGGGGGGAGGGGGTACTGGGATACACACGGGGACTAGGGGAGACACGGGGATACACATGGGGACTAAGGGGAGACATGGGGAGACATTAGGACAAGGTGAGACAACGGGGGGACATTGGAACATGGTGAGACATGGGGAGACATGGGGAAGACAGGGATACACACGGGGACACAGCGAGACACGGGCACACGGCGAGACACAGCGAGACACGGCGAGACACGGGGAGACACGGCGGGACACAGAGACTCAGAGAGACACGGCGAGACACAGAGCGAGACACGGCGAGACTGTGGATTGTGGGTTTTTTATTGAATGTCAATAATTCTACAAAACGGTTCCCACATCAACAGATAAAACACAGAGGGGGGTGGGGGGTGGGAGGAGGGGCGACTGCGTTTCCGTCGTGTGCTGCGGTGTTTAAGTAGCGCCACTGTGTGTGCCACGCGTGTTGTGTGTGTGTTGTGCGTGTGTTGTGCGCGTCTCAGTCATCGTGTCACACACACACACACGGGTCGCCTGTTGTCACCAAGTGTGTGTGTTTGTGTCTCTCCCGAGTGTGTCTGTGTGCGAGCGAGCAGAGTGTCTCTCTCTCTCCACGTGTGAGTGTGTCGGTGTGTGAGAGTGTGGATGTATCTGTGTGTCTGAGTGTGTGTGGCTGTGAGTGTGTATGTCTCAAGAGTGTGTCGGTGTGTGAGAGTGTGGATGTATCTGTGTGTCTGAGTGTGAGTGGCTGTGAGTGTGTCTCAGAGTGTGTCAGTGTGTGAGAGTGTGGATGTATCTGTGTGTCTCTGAGTGTGTGTGGCTGTGAGTGTGTATGTCTCAAGAGTGTGTCGGTGTGTGAGAGTGTGGATGTATCTGTGTGTCTCTGAGTGTGAGTAGCTGTGAGTGTGTCTGTGTCTCAGAGTGTGTCGGGGTGTGTGAGTGGATGTATCTGTGTCTCTGAGTGTGTGTGGCTGTGAGTGTGTAGGTGTGAGTGTGTAGGTGTGTGAGATAGTGGATGTATCTGTGTCTCTGAGTGTGTGTGGCTGTGAGTGTGTCTGTGTCTCTGAGTGTGTCGGTGTGTGAGAGTGTGGATGTATCTGTGTGTCTCTGAGTGTGTGTGGCTGTGAGTGTGTCTGTGTCTCAGTGTGTGAGAGTGTGTGAGAGTGTGGATGTATCTGTGTGTCTCTGAGTGTGAGTAGCTGTGAGTGTGTCTGTGTCTCAGAGTGTGTAGGTGTGAGTGTGTCGGGGTGAGAGAGTGGATGTATCTGTGTGTCTCCGAGTGTGTGTGTGTCTCCGAGTGTGTGTGTGGGGTGTGTGTGTCTCCGAGTGTGTGTGTGGGGTGTGTGTGTGTCTCCGAGTGTGTGTGTCTCCGAGTGTGTGAGTGTGGGGTGAGTGTGTGTCTCCCCGAGTGTGAGTGTGGGGTGTATGTGTGTGTGTGTCTCCGAGTGTGGGGTGAGTGTGTGTCTCCCCAAGTGTGTGAGTGTGGGGTGAGTGTGTGTGTCTCCGAGTGTGTGTGTGGGGTGTGTGTGTGTCTCCGAGTGTGTGAGTGTGGGGTGTGTGTGTGTCTCCGAGTGTGAGTGTGGGGTGTGTGTGTGTCCGAGTGTGTCTCCGAGTGTGTGTGTGTGTCTCCCCGAGTGTGTGTGTGTGTCTCCGAGTGTGTGTGTGTGTGTCTCCCCGAGTGTGTGTGTGTGGGGTGTGTGTGTGTCCGAGTGTGTGTGTGTGTCTCCGAGTGTGTGTGTGTGTGTGTGTCTCCGAGTGTGTGTGTGTGTGTGGGGTGTGAGTGAGCTGGGTCGATGGACTCTTGTGGCCTGCTCTCTCTCTCTCTCTTCTCTTTTAAAAGAATTGTCCGGAGTATTGCTTCACACTGTGTGCGCACACACGCGCACACACACACACAAACAAACATATACACACACACACACAAACACACACACACACAGATACACACACACACGCAGATACACACACAGACGTACACACGTACACAGGCAGAGACAGATACACACACAGACGCACGCAAATACGCGCACACGTACAAAGACACACAGATAGACACACACACACACACGTACACACGCAGACACACAGACAGACGGATACACAAGTGTACAAGTGTGGAATCGCACAGTCAAACAGACCCAGAGACACACAGAGAGGTACACTCAGACGCACACCCAGACACCGATACAAAGAAGCTCACACACACACACACAGACCCAGAGACACACAGAGAGGTACACTCAGACGCACACCCAGACACCGATACAAAGAAGCTCACACACACACACAGACCCAGAGACACACAGAGAGGTACACTCAGACGCACACCCAGACACCGATACAAAGAAGCTCACACACACACACACAGACCCAGAGACACACAGAGAGGTACACTCAGACCCACACCCAGACACAAAGCTCACACACACACACACACAGACCCAGACACACACAGAGAGGTACACTCAGACGCACACCCAGACACAAAGCTCACACACACACACACAGACAGACACAGAGAGGTACACTCAGACGCACACCCAGACACAAAGCTCACACACACACACACACAGACAGACACAGAGAGGTACACTCAGACGCACACCCAGACACAAAGCTCACACACACACACACACAGACGCAGAGACACACAGAGAGGTACACTCAGACGCACACCCAGACACAAAGAAGCTCACACACACACACACAGACCCAGACACACACAGACACAGAGAGGACACACCAGAGAAGTCGCACACACACACAGACACACACACAGACAGACACACGGATACGCACACAGAGAGAGAGAGACCCAGAGAGACACGCACAGACCGGGTGTGGAGTGAGCGCTGGGGGGGGGGGGTCATGGTGGTGGTCGTTGCTAAACACCCAGAGGGCTCAACACACACTCGCTCACATCCCCATACGCTCACGCACACTGCCACACGCAGAGGCACAGTTATACACACGGCACAGAGACACACAGAGACACACAGAGACACGCAGAGACACACAGAGACACAGTTATACACACGGCACAGAGACGCACAGAGACACAGTTATACACACGGCACAGAGACGCACAGAGACGCACAGAGACGCACAGAGACGCACAGAGACACAGTTATACACACGGCACAGAGACACACAGAGACACACAGAGACACGCAGAGACACACAGAGACACAGTTATACACACGGCACAGAGACGCACAGAGACACAGTTATACACACGGCACAGAGACGCACAGAGACACACAGAGACACAGTTATACACACGGCACAGAGACGCACAGAGACACACAGAGATACGCAGAGACACAGTTATACACACGGCACAGAGACGCACAGAGACACGCAGAGACACAGTTATACACACGGCACAGAGACACACAGAGACGCACAGAGACACAGTTATACACACGGCACAGAGACGCACAGAGACACACAGAGACACGCAGAGACACAGTTATACACACGGCACAGAGACACACAGAGACACACAGAGACACGCAGAGACACAGTTATACACACGGCACAGAGACGCACAGAGACACGCAGAGACAGTTATACACACGGCACAGAGACGCACAGAGACACGCAGAAACACAGTTATACACACGGCACAGAGACGCACAGAGACACGCAGAGACACAGTTATACACACGGCACAGAGACACACAGAGACGCACAGAGACACAGTTATACACACGGCACAGAGACGCACAGAGACACACAGAGACACAGAGACACACAGAGACACACAGAGACACAGTTATACACACGGCACAGAGACGCACAGAGACACACAGAGACAGAGACACACAGAGACACACAGAGACACAGTTATACACACGGCACAGAGACGCACAGAGACACACAGAGACACAGTTATACACACGGCACAGAGACACACAGAGACACACAGAGACACACAGAGACACACAGAGACACACAGAGACACACAGAGACACACAGAGACACAGTTATACACACGGCACAGAGACGCACAGAGACACACAGAGACACAGTTATACACACGGCACAGAGACGCACAGAGACACACAGAGACACAGAGACACAGAGACACACAGAGACACAGTTATACACACGGCACAGAGACGCACAGAGACACACAGAGACACAGTTATACACACGGCACAGAGACACACAGAGACACACAGAGACACAGAGACACACAGAGACACGCAGAGACACAGTTATACACACGGCACAGAGACACACAGAGACACACAGAGACACACAGAGACACACAGAGACACACAGAGACACACAGAGACACACAGAGACACGCAGAGACACAGTTATACACACGGCACAGAGACACACAGAGACACACAGAGACACACAGAGACAAGCAGAGACACAGTTATACACACGGCACAGAGACACACAGAGACGCGCAGAGACACGCAGAGACAGAGACACAGAGATACAGTGACACGCAGAGACAGAGACACAGAGATACAGAGACACAGACACACAGAGATACAGAGACACGCAGAGATACACACACACAAAGATACACACACACAAAGATACAGATACACACACACAGATACACACACACAGATACACACACACAGATACACACACACAGATACACACACACAAAGATACACACACAGAGACACAGATACACACAGAGATGCACACACACACAGATACACACACAGAGATACACACACAGATTCACACAGATTCACACACAGATTCACACACACAAAGATACAGATACACACACAGAGATACACACACAGATACACACACACAGAGATACACACACACAGAGATACACACACACAGACACAGATACACAGAGATGCACACACACAGATACACACACAGAGATACACACACACAGATACACACACAGATTCACACAGATTCACACAGATTCACACACAAAGATACACACACACAGATACACACACACAGATACACACACACAGATACACACACACAGATACACACACACAGATACACACACACAAAGATACACACACACAGACACAGATACACAAAGATGCACACACACAGATACACACACAGAGATACACACACAGATTCACACAGATTCACACACAGATTCACACACACAAAAATACACAGAGATACAGATACACACACACAGATACACACACACAAAGATACACACACACAAAGATACACACACACAGATAGACACACGCGCGCAGGCAGAGAGAGACACCCACACAGAGACAGACACAGCGAGACAGGCAGAGAGGCACAGACACACGGACGGACACATACACGGACGGAGGTACACGCACAGTCACAGATGACACACGGGACAAACGCACACAGACACGCACACTCACGGAGACGCACGCACAGACACACAGACACACACACGAGGCAGAGACACGCACAGAGACATGCACGCAGCATCGTAGACACGGCAGACGCGCACACAGACACGCACACACACGGTCACGCACGCACGCAGGAAGACAAACGTACACACACAGCAATGGATTTTGAGATTAATACAGACGCACACACTCACACTCGCTCACACTCTGGGTACAAAGTGTGAGGGTGTGAAAGAGTGAGTGTGTAAGAGCGTGTGTGTGTGTGTTAGCGAAAGTGTGAGTGTCAGAACGAGTGTGAGTGAGAGAGTGTGTGAGTGAGAGAGTGAGAGACAGTGAGTGAGTGAGAGAGAGTGAGTGTGAGTGAGTGAGAGAGAGTGAGTGAGTGTGAGAGAGTGAGTGTGTGAGTGAGTGTGAGTGAGTGTGAGTGAGTGTGTGAGTGAGTGTGAGTGAGAGTGTGAGAGTGAGTGAGTGTGAGAGTGTGTGAGAGAGTGAGAGTGTGAGAGTGAGTGAGAGTGTGAGTGAGTGTGAGTGAATGAGAGTGTGAATGAGAGTGTGAGTGAGAGTGTGAGTGAGAGTGTGAGTGAGAGAGTGTGTGAGTGAATGAGAGTGTGAATGAGAGTGTGAGTGTGAATGAGAGTGTGAGTGAGAGTGTGAGTGAGAGTGTGTGTGAGTGTGTGAGTGAATGAGAGTGTGAGTGAGAGTGTGAGTGAGAGTGTGAGTGAGAGTGTGAATGAGAGTGTGAATGAGAGTGTGAGTGAGTGAATGAGAGTGTGTGTGCGAGTGTGAGTGAGAGTGTGAGTGAGAGTGTGAATGAGAGTGTGAATGAGAGTGTGAATGAGAGTGTGAGTGAATGAGAGTGTGTGTGAGAGTGTGAGTGAGAGTGTGAGTGAGAGTGTGAGTGAGAGTGTGAGTGAGAGTGTGAATGAGAGTGTGAATGAGAGTGTGAATGAGAGTGTGAGTGAATGAGAGTGTGTGTGAGAGTGTGAGTGAGAGTGTGAGTGAGAGTGTGAGTGAATGAGAGTGTGAGTGAGAGTGTGAGTGAATGAGAGTGTGTGTGAGAGTGTGAGTGAGAGTGTGAGTGAGAGTGTGAGTGAATGAGAGTGTGTGTGAGAGTGTGAGTGAGAGTGTGAGTGAGAGTGTGAGTGAATGAGAGTGTGTGTGAGAGTGTGAGTGAATGAGAGTGTGTGTGAGAGTGTGAGTGAGAGTGTGAGTGAGAGTGTGAGTGAATGAGAGTGTGTGTGAGAGTGTGAGTGAGAGTGTGAGTGAGAGAGTGAGTGAGAGAGTGAGTGAGAGTGTGAATGAGAGTGTGAATGAGAGTGTGAGTGAGAGTGTGAGTGAGAGTGTGAGTGAGAGAGTGAGTGAGAGTGTGAGTGAGAGTGTGAGTGAGAGAGTGAGTGAGAGAGTGAGTGAGAGAGTGAGTGAGAGTGTGAGTGAGAGTGTGAGTGAGAGTGTGAGTGAGAGTGTGAGTGAGAGAGTGAGTGAGAGTGTGAGTGAGAGAGTGAGTGAGAGAGTGAGTGAGAGAGTGAGTGAGAGAGTGAGTGAGAGTGTGAGTGAGAGAGTGAGTGAGAGTGTGAGTGAGAGTGTGAGTGAGAGTGTGAGTAAGTGAATGAGAGTGTGAGTGAGAGAGTGTGAATGAGAGTGTGAGTGAGAGAGTGTGAGTGAGAGAGTGAGTGAGAGTGTGAATGAGAGTGTGAATGAGAGTGTGAGTGAGAGTGTGAGTGAGAGTGTGAGTGAGAGAGTGAGTGGAGAGAGTGAGTGAGAGTGTGAGTGAGAGTGTGAATGAGAGAGTGAGTGAGAGTGTGAGTAAGTGAATGAGAGTGTGAGTGAGAGAGTGTGAATGAGAGTGTGAGTGAGAGAGTGTGAGTGAGAGAGTGAGTGAGAGTGTGAATGAGAGTGTGAATGAGAGTGTGAGTGAGAGTGTGAGTGAGAGTGTGAGTGAGAGTGTGAATGAGAGTGTGAATGAGAGTGTGAGTGAGAGAGTGTGAATGAGAGTGTGAGTGAGAGAGTGTGAGTGAGAGAGTGAGTGAGAGTGTGAATGAGAGTGTGAATGAGAGTGTGAGTGAGAGAGTGAGTGAGAGTGTGAATGAGAGTGTGAATGAGAGTGTGAATGAGAGTGTGAGTGAGAGAGTGAGTGAGAGAGTGAGTGAGAGTGTGAGTGAGAGTGTGAATGAGAGTGTGAGTGAGAGTGTGAGTGAGAGTGTGAGTGAGAGAGTGAGTGAGAGAGTGAGTGAGAGTGTGAGTGAGAGTGTGAGTGAGAGTGTGAGTGAGAGTGTGAGTAAGTGAATGAGAGTGTGAGTGAGAGAGTGATGAGAGTGTGATGGAGTGTGAGTGAGAGTGTGAATGAGAGTGTGAGTGAGAGTGTGAGTGAGAGAGTGAGTGAGAGTGTGAGTGAGAGTGTGAGTGAGAGTGTGAGTGAGAGTGTGAGTGAGAGAGTGAGTGAGAGAGTGAGTGAGAGTGTGAGTGAGAGTGTGAGTGAGAGTGTGAGTGAGAGTGTGAGTAAGTGAATGAGAGTGTGAGTGAGAGAGTGTGAATGAGAGTGTGAGTGAGAGGAGTGTGAATGAGAGTGTGAGTGAGAGTGTGAGTGAGAGAAGTGAGTGAGAGTGTGAGTGAGAGTGTGAGTGAGAGTGTGAGTGAGAGTGTGTGAGAGAGTGAGTGAGAGTGTGAGTGAGAGAGTGAGTGTGTGAATGAGAGTGTGAGTGAGAGAGTGTGAATGAGAGTGTGAGTGAGAGTGTGAGTGAGAGAGTGAGTGAGAGTGTGAGTGAGAGTGTGAGTGAGAGTGTGAGTGAGAGTGTGTGAGAGAGTGAGTGAGAGTGTGAGTGAGAGAGTGAGTGAGAGTGTGAATGAGAGTGTGAGTGAGAGAGTGTGAATGAGAGTGTGAGTGAGAGAGTGTGAGTGAGAGTGTGAGTGAGAGTGTGAGTGAGAGTGTGAATGAGAGTGTGAGTGAGAGTGTGAGTGAGAGTGTGAGTGAGAGAGTGTGTGAGAGAGTGAGTGAGAGTGTGAGTGAGAGTGTGAGTGTGTGAATGAGAGTGTGAGTGAGAGAGTGTGAGTGAGAGTGTGAGTGAGAGTGTGAATGAGAGTGTGAATGAGAGTGTGAGTGAGAGTGTGAATGAGAGTGTGTGTGAGTGAGAGTGTGAATGAGAGTGTGAGTGAGAGTGTGAATGAGAGTGTGAGTGAGAGAGTGTGAGTGAGAGTGTGAGTGAGAGTGTGAATGAGAGTGTGAATGAGAGTGTGAGTGAGAGTGTGAATGAGAGAGTGTGAGTGAGAGTGTTGTGAGTGAGAGTGTGAATGAGAGTGTGAGTGAGAGTGTGAATGAGAGTGTGAATGAGAGTGTGAATGAGAGTGTGAGTGAGAGTGTGTGAGTGAGAGTGTGAGTGAGAGTGTGAGTTAGAGTGTGAGTGAGAGTGTGAGTGAGAGTGTGTGAGTGAGAGTGTGAGTGAGAGTGTGAGTGAGTGAATGAGAGTGTGAGTGAGAGAGTGTGAATGAGAGTGTGAGTGAGAGAGTGTGAATGAGAGTGTGAGTGAGAGTGTGAGTGAGAGAGTGAGTGAGAGTGTGAGTGAGAGTGTGAATGAGAGTGTGAGTGAGAGTGTGAGTGAGAGAGTGTGAGTGAGAGTGTGAGTGAGAGTGTGAGTGAGAGAGTGAGTGAGAGTGTGTGAGTGAGAGTGTGAATGAGAGTGTGAATGAGAGTGTGAGTGAGAGTGTGAATGAGAGTGTGATGAGAGTGTGATGAGAGTGTGAGTGAGAGTGTGAATGAGAGTGTGAGTGAGAGTGTGAATGAGAGTGTGAATGAGAGTGTGAATGAGAGTGTGAATGAGAGTGTGAGTGAGAGTGTGATGAGAGTGTGAGGAGAGTGTGAGTGAGAGTGTGAATGAGAGTGTGAATGAGAGTGTGAGTGAGAGTGTGAATGAGAGTGTGAGTGAGAGTGTGTGAATGAGAGTGTGAATGAGAGTGTGAGTGAGAGTGTGAATGAGAGTGTGAATGAGAGTGTGAATGAGAGTGTGAATGAGAGTGTGAGTGAGAGAGTGTGAGTGAGAGTGTGAGTGAGAGTGTGAATGAGAGTGTGAATGAGAGTGTGAGTGAGAGTGTGAATGAGAGGTGTGTGAGTGAGAGTGTGAATGAGAGTGTGAGTGAGAGTGTGAATGAGAGTGTGAGTGAGAGAGTGTGAGTGAGAGTGTGAGTGAGAGTGTGAATGAGAGTGTGAATGAGAGTGTGAGTGAGAGTGTGAATGAGTGAGAGTGTGAGTGAGAGTGTGTGAGTGAGAGTGTGAATGAGAGTGTGAGTGAGAGTGTGAATGAGAGTGTGAATGAGAGTGTGAATGAGAGTGTGAGTGAGAGAGTGAGAGTGTGAGTGAGAGTGTGAGTGAGAGTGTGAGTGAGAGTGTGAATGAGAGTGTGAGTGAGAGTGAGTGAGAGTGTGAGTGAGAGTGTGAGTGAGAGTGTGAGTGAGAGTGTGAGTGAGAGTGTGAGTGAGAGTGTGAATGAGAGTGTGAGTGAGAGTGAGTGAATGAGAGTGTGAGTGAGAGAGTGTGAATGAGAGTGTGAGTGAGGTGTGTGAGTGAGAGTGTGAGTGAGAGTGTGAGTGAGAGTGTGAGTGAGAGAGTGAGTGAGAGTGAGTGAGAGTGTGAGTGAGAGTGTGAGTGAGAGTGTGAGTGAGAGTGTTGAGTAGTGATGAGAGTGTGAGTGAGAGAGTGTGAATGAGAGTGTGAGTGAGAGTGTGAGTGAGAGAGTGAGTGAGAGTGTGAATGAGAGTGTGAATGAGAGTGTGAGTGAGAGTGTGAGTGAGAGTGTGAATGAGGAGTGTGAAGTGAGAGTGTGAGTGAGAGAGTGTGAGTGAGAGTGTGAGTGAGAGAGTGTGAGTGAGAGAGTGAGTGAGAGTGTGAGATGAGAGTGTGAATGAGAGTGTGAGTGAGAGTGTGAGTGAGAGTGTGAATGAGAGTGTGAATGAGAGTGTGAATGAGAGTGTGAGTGAGAGAGTGAGTGAGAGAGTGAGTGAGAGTGTGAGTGAGAGTGTGAATGAGAGTGTGAGTGAGAGTGTGAGTGAGAGTGTGAGTGAGAGAGTGAGTGAGAGAGTGAGTGAGAGTGTGAGTGAGAGTGTGAGTGAGAGTGTGAGTGAGAGTGTGAGTGATGAGAGTGTGAGTGAGAGAGTGAGATGAGAGTGGTGGAGGAGTGTGAGTGAGAGTGTGAAGAGTGTGAGTGAGAGTGTGAGTGAGAGAGTGAGTGAGAGTGTGAGTGAGAGAGTGAGTGAGAGTGTGAGTGAGAGTGTGAGTGAGAGTGAGTGAGTGAGTGAGAGAGTGTGAGTGAGAGTGTGAGTGAGAGTGTGAGTGAGAGAGTGAGTAGTGAATGAGAGTGTGAGTGAGAGAGTGTGAATGAGAGTGTGAGTGAGAGTGTGAATGAGAGTGTGAGTGAGAGTGTGAGTGAGAGAGGTGAGTGAGAGTGTGAGTGAGAGTGTGAGTGAGAGTGTGAGTGAGAGTGTGAGTGAGAGTGAGTGAGAGTGTGAGAGAGTGAGTGTGTGAATGAGAGTGTGAGTGAGAGTGTGAGATGAGAGTGTGAGTGAGAGTGTGAGTGAGAGTGTGAGTGAGAGTGTGAGTGAGAGTGTGAGTGAGAGTGTGTGAGAGTGAGTGAGTGTGAGTGAGAGTTGAGTGAGAGTGTGATGAGAGTGTGAGTGAGAGTGTGAGTGAGAGTGTGAGTGAGAGAGTGTGAGTGAGAGAGTGAGTGAGGAGTGAGTGAGAGTGTGAATGAGAGTGTGAGTGAGAGTGTGAGTGAGAGTGTGAGAGAGTGTGAGTGAGAGAGTGTGAGTGAGAGTGTGAGTGAGAGAGTGAGTGTGTGATGAGAGTGAGTGAGAGAGTGTGAGTGAGAGTGTGTGTGAGAGTGTGATGAGAGTGTGATGAGTGTGTGAGTGAGAGTGTGAATGAGAGGTGTGGAGTGAGAGTGTGAATGAGAGTGTGAGTGAGAGTGTGAATGAGAGTGTGAGTGAGAGTGTGTGTGAGAGTGTGAGTGAGTGTGATGAGAGTGTGAATGAGAGTGTGAGTGAGAGTGTGAATGAGAGAGTGTGAGTGAGAGTGTGTGAGTGAGAGTGTGAGTGAGAGTGGTGTGTGAGAGTGTGAATGAGAGTGTGAGTGAGAGTGTGAGTGAGTGTGAGTGAGAGTGTGTGAGTGAGAGTGTGAGTGGAGTGTGAGTGAGAGTGTGAGTGAGAGTGTGAGTGAGAGTGTGTGAGAGTGAGAGTGAGAGTGTGAGTGAGAGTGTGAGTGAGAGTGTGAGTGAGTGAATGAGTGTGAGTGAGGAGTGTGAATGAGAGTGTGAGTGAGAGAGTGTGAATGAGAGTGTGAGTGAGAGTGTGAGTGAGAGAGTGAGTGAGAGTGTGAGTGAGAGTGTGAGTGAGAGTGTGAGTGAGAGTGTGATGTGAGTGAGAGTGTGTGAGTGAGAGTGTGAGTGAGAGTGTGAGTGAGAGAGTGAGTGAGAGTGTGGTGAGAGTGTGAGTGAGAGTGTGAATGAGAGTGTGAGTGAGGTGTGAATGAGTGTGAAGAGAGTGTGATGAGAGTGTGTGAGTGAGTGTGTGAATGAGAGTGTGAGTGAGGAGAGTGAGTGAGAGATGTGTGAATGACGAGTGTGAATGAGAGTGTGAGAGTGTGTGAGTGAGAGTGTGAATGAGAGTGTGAGTGAGAGTGTGAGTGAGAGTGTGAATGAGAGTGTGAATGAGAGTGTGAGTGAGAGTGTGAATGAGAGTGTGAGTGAGAGAGTGTGAATGAGAGTGTGAATGAGAGTGTGTGAGTGAGAGTGTGAATGAGAGTGTGAATGAGAGTGTGAATGAGAGTGTGAGTGAGAGAGTGTGAGTGAGAGTGTGAGTGAGAGTGTGAATGAAAGTGTGAATGAGAGTGTGAGTGAGAGTGTGAATGAGAGTGTGTGTGAGTGAGAGTGTGAATGAGAGTGTGAGTGAGAGTGTGAATGAGAGTGTGAGTGAGAGAGTGTGAGTGAGAGTGTGAGTGAGAGTGTGAATGGAGAGTGTGAATGAGAGTGTGAGTGAGAGTGTGAATGAGAGAGTGTGAGTGAGAGTGTGTGAGTGAGAGTGTGAATGAGAGTGTGAGTGAGAGTGTGAATGAGAGTGTGAATGAGAGTGTGAATGAGAGTGTGAGTGAGAGAGTGAGAGTGTGAGTGAGAGTGTGAGTGAGAGTGTGAGTGAGAGTGTGAATGAGAGTGTGAGTGAGAGTGAGTGAGAGTGTGAGTGAGAGTGTGAGCGAGAGTGTGAGTGAGAGTGTGAGTGAGAGTGTGAGTGAGAGTGTGAATGAGAGTGTGAGTGAGAGTGAGTGAATGAGAGTGTGAGTGAGAGAGTGTGAATGAGAGTGTGAGTGCAGAGTGTGTGAATGAGAGTGTGAGTGAGAGTGTGAGTGAGAGAGTGAGTGAGAGAGTGAGTGAGAGTGTGAGTGAGAGTGTGAGTGAGAGTGTGAGTGAGAGTGTGAGTGAGAGTGTGAGTGAGAGTGTGAGTGAGTGATGAGTGTGAGTGAGAGAGTGTGAATGAGAGGTGTGAGTGAGAGAGTGTGAATGAGAGTGTGAGTGGAGTGAGTGAGAGTGTGAGTGAGAGTGTGGTGAGAGTGTGAGTGAGAGTGTGAGTGAGAGAGTGAGTGAGAGTGTGAGTGAGAGAGTGTGAGTGAGAGTGTGAGTGAGAGAGTGTGAGTGAGAGTGTGAGTGAGAGTGTGAGTGAGAGTAGTGATGAGAGGTGTGAGAGTGAGAGTGTGAGTGAGAGTGTGAGAGAGAGTGTGAGTGAGAGAGTGAGTGAGAGTGTGAGAGTGTGAGTGAGAGTGTGAATGAGAGAGTGTGAATGAGAGTGTGAGTGAGAGTGTGAGTGAGAGTGTGAAGAGAGGTGTGAATGAGAGTGTGAATGAGAGTGTGAATGAGAGTGTGAATGAGAGAGTGAGAGATGAGAGTGTGAGTGAGAGTGTGAGTGAGAGTGTGATGAGAGTGTGAATGAGAGTGTGAGTGAGAGTGTGAATGAGAGTGTGAGTGAGAGTGTGAATGAGAGTGTGAATGAGAGTGTGAGAGTGAGAGTGTGAATGAGAGTGTGAGTGAGAGTGTGAATGAGAGTGTGAATGAGAGTGTGAATGAGAGTGTGAATGAGAGTGTGAGTGAGAGTGTGAGTGAGAGTGTGAATGAGAGTGTGAGTGAGAGTGTGAATGAGAGTGTGTGTGAGTGAGAGTGTGAATGAGAGTGTGAGTGAGAGTGTGAATGAGAGTGTGAGTGAGAGAGTGTGAGTGAGAGTGTGAGTGAGAG